>NC_064809.1:116585179-116675444 GCF_023721935.1 Panthera uncia | reverse complement strand
GGGGGGGGGGGGGGGAGAGAGGGAGAGGGAGAGGGAGAGAGAGAGAGAGAGAGAGAGAATCCGAAGGAGGCTCCAGGCTGTCAGCACAGAGCCCAACGTGGGGCTCAAATCCATGAACTGCGAGATCATGACCTGAGCCAAAGTCAGACACTTAACCAACTGAGCCATCCAGGCACCCCTAAACAGATCCAGGGTTTAAATCCCATTCAACTAACTACATGAGCTTAATCAAGTCTCAACATCTCTGCAATTTTCTCATTTGTAAAATAGAGAATATTTATCTTATAAGGTTTGAAGATAAGTAACGTGCACATATCGTGTGTAACAGGCATTAAATAGATGATAGTTTACCCTTTCATTTTTCTAATTGGTAAGATTAAGGCAAGAGTAAAACTGAATAGCCTCTTTTAGGAATAAGAATCAAAATTCAGTGGAAGTTTTATTAGTGCTATGTGAAAAGCAAGTGTTAATCACTATATATCCAAGATCTCATTTCAATCTTCACAAAAATAATACTTCAAAAAACTGTTATCTCTATTATATATGAAAAAGAAAAGCAACCTGTAACTTATTCAAAATCACAAAAACATATCAGGTTTTATTTTTATTTTTTTTAACGTTTATTCATTTTTGAGACAGAAAGAGACAGAGCATGAATGGGGGAAGGTCAGAGAGAGAGGGAGACACAGAATCTGAAACAGACTCCAGGCTCTGAGCTGTAAGCACAGAGCCCGACGCGGGGCTCGAACTCACGGACTGCGAGATCATGACCTGAGCCGAAGTCGGACACCCAACCGACTGAGCCACCCAGGCGCCCCAAACATATCAGGTTTTAGAACTGAGACTCAAACCAATGTCTGAGGTTTCAAAGCCCATATTTTTCACTAATATACTAGGTTATAGTAAGTAAACCATTTGATGTTAATATTTAGTATAACTGGTCAAAATGCCTATAGGCAAGCATCTATTTCTATGGACTCTGAAAATATGCATTTTTCCAATGCTTACTTCTCCAAAACTTTTCAGTAAGTAAGAATGCTTATTAAAAGTTCCAGCCTTTTCCAAAGTAGTTACATCTTCCTGGAGTGAACTTATTCACTACCTGAAAAATAATGACATAATTAGCACTCTGCTCCCCTTTGGTTTCTCTCCTAACCTACTTACATCCACTCCAGGTAAAGCATTCCATTATCGACCTCCTGCTTGGCCTGCAGCTTAGCTTGCTGATAAACTTCTGAAGTTTCTGGTTCACAGAGACCCAGTTGAACAATATTAGGAAATGGCTGTCGTCCAAGAAGGTGTCCATTTAATGATAAAAACTCTTGGAAATTTTCACAGACTGCACAATCCTACGAACAAACTGAAATCTCTTAGAAATATAACCAGAACCAAGATCTGACATTTTTCTGTTTCTGTGATCTTGTCAGTTTGAAAGCTTAAATGAAGATATTCTCTATATGAGCTAAAATTAAATAGCCAACCATTAAGTAATAAATACCTGGTGACCCTCTCTAAACTTTTAAACAAAGTGTAACAATGGAATACTATTTGGCAATGAGAAAGAACGAAATATGGCCTTCCGTAGCAACGTGGATGGAACTGGAGAGTGTCATGCTAAGTGAAATAAGTCATACAGAGAAAGACAGATACCATATGGTTTCACTCTTATGTGGATCCTGAGAAACTTAACAGAAACCCATGGGGGAGGGGAAGGAAAAAAAAAAGAGGTTAGAGAGGGAGAGAGCCAAACCATAAGAGACTCTTAAAAACTGAGAATAAACTGAGGGTTGATGGGGGGTGGGAGGGAGGGGGAAGTGGGTGATGGGCATTGAGGAGGGCACCTGTTGGGATGAGCATTGGGTGTTGTATGGAAACCAATTTGACAATAAATTTCATATTAAAAAAATAAAATAAAGTGTAAAAATCTCATTATCCAACTATTACTTTCTTAATACATTGTTTTGTAAAAAATACCACTGAACACTTCACTTCCCCAACTTTCAAACCTCAATCCCATCCACATTCCCAACAGGCTAGGAAGGAAGCAAAATAATTAGAGTAATCAAGGATCAAAAAAAGGAAATTATCTCTGTTTGCCCCTTCTGTGCTGCTCATCCCCACTATTAAAACTAGAATTAAATGACAAAATGAGATGCCCTTTAGGGACTTATTCATACTAATTTATACCTTTTCATCCAATATATGCCTATATTCCACAAACTCATGAATCAGATGGGCAGGGCCTACGAGTTCAGTTTTTGCTTTAATCCAATCCAGGGAAAACATTAAAGCACAAAGTTCCTTTAAAAAAGAAGTAAGAGAAGGACATTGTTAAAGACATCAAAGAATTTTAACTCTACCACTTTATAACTCTATCCTAACACTACTGAAAGAAATTTAGCAGATAACTAGAACTTTAGGACAAAAAAGGAAGTTTTTTAAAAAGAACCAAAGAAACATTAAAAACTTAAATATAAAATAGAAAGCCTCAAAAAATACTACAAGATACAGGCAAATATTTTTGTAACCCTAGAATGAAGGAAATGGTTGTAAGCATAACACCAAAGCAAAAATACAAAAAAAAAAAAGAGAGAGAGAGAAAGAAGTGCACTTAACTACCATAAAAATTCAAACCTTTAATATAGTTGCAAACAATATAAATAAAATTTGACAAAAAATAAAAATATTTATTTATAACACTTATGATGAGGGCTCAATATTATTATTTTATAGAAAATTCTAATAAAATAAGATAAACACCTCACCAGAAAAATCTGGTAAAGGCAATGCACAAAATAAAAGGTCAAATGGCCAAAAATCTCACCAATAATCTAAATGAAACAACAAAGATTCAGCATTTTTTTTTAAACATGTTCTTTTTTTTTAATTTTTTTTTTTTTAATGTTTATTTATTTTTGACACAGAGACAGAGCATGAACGGGGAAGGGTCAGAGAGAGGGAGACACAGAATCTGAAGCAGGCTCCAGGCTCCGAGCTATCAGCACAGAGCCCGATGCGGGGCTCGAACCCACAGACTGTGCGATCATGACCTGAGCCTAAGTCGGACGCTCAACCGACTGAGCCACCCAGGCACCCCAATTCAGCATTTTTTTAGTATCAAATTTCTAAAGACTAAAAGCAGTAATAAGAGGATTAGCTGGAATCAGAGGAAATGAACATTCTCACATACTGTTGGCAGTGATGTAACTCAGAGCATCCTTCTGGGGGGCAGTTTGGTAATCTATATTAAAATTCAAATTGCAGGGGCATCTGAGTGGCTCAGTCAGTTAAATGTCCGACGTCAGCTCAGGTCATGATCTCATATACGGGTCTGAGCCCCAAACTGGGCTCTGTGCTGACAGTGCAGATACTGCTTGGGATTCTCTCTCTCTGTCTCTGTCCCTCCCCCACTTGTATTTTCTCTCTCAAAATAAATAAATAAACTTTAAAAAAAATACAAACTCTACATACCATTTGACCCAGAAACTATGCTTATAAAAATATGTCCTGGGTCACCTGGGTGGCTTAGTCAGTTAGGTATCCGTTCATGAGCTCACGGTTTGTGGGTTTGAGCCCTGAAAATCAGGCTCTGTGCTGACCGCTCACCTGGAGCCTGCTGCAGATTCTGCGTCTCCATCTCTCTCTGCCCCTCCCTCACTCTCACTCTCTCTCTCTCAAAAATAAACATTTAAAAATTTTTTTTAAATATGTCCTAAGAAAATAATCAGACAAGTGTCCTTCGGCAATCTAATTATCTATAAGCCAACTGGTCACTATACAATGAAACAGTATGAAGCTTTAAAAATTTTGTCACTCTATGAGGCGCCTGGGTGGCTCAGTCAGTTGAGCATCTGACTTCAGCTCAGGTCATGAACTTGTGGTCCGTGGGTTCGGGCCCCGCGTCAGGCTCTGTGCTGACAGCTCAGAGCCTACAGCCTGCTTCAGATTCCGTGTCTCTCTCTCTCTCTCTGCTCCTGCCCCACTCATGCTCTGTCTCAAAAATGAATAAATGTTTAAAAAAAATTTTGTCACTTACATAAATTGACATAAAAAGATGACCATGAAATGTAGGTTAGTGGAAAAAAAAGATATGACTATTTCATTTTTTTTTAATGTATACTTATTTTGAGAGAGGGAGGGAGAGAGAGAATACCAAGCAAGCTCCACACTGTCAGAGCAGAGCCCAATGTGGGGCTTGATCCCACAAGCTAAAAAAGATCATGACCTGAGCCAAAATCAAGAGTCAGATGTTCAACTGACTAAGCCACTCAGGCTCCCCAAGACTATTTCTATTATGATCCTATTTTCGTTTTAAAGAATAAGTATATGTATCTGGGCAGAACAACTTAGAAAATTATACAAAAAAGCATTAACAATTGCCATCTTCATTTTCTTTTTAGTTTTCCTAAAGTTTTCCAATGAAAAACATTAAATATTAGAAATTACCTTTAAAAATCAGGAAAAAAAGTCTAAAATGGTGAGAAAAAACTGAATCCTGTCACACTATCAGACATGCCAAATTTTAAAAAGATGCACTGACCCAATAATCCCACTTCAAAAAAATTTTTGAAGGAAATAATGTAGGTACAAAGACAAGCAAGATTGTTCATTAAAGCATCATAAAGGCAAAAATCTGAAAACCTAAATGTGCAACAATTAAAGCAAATTTGGCACAGATATTTATCAGAATATCTTCATTCCAATGCAGATTATTAAATGTAAACTGTATTTTGCTAGGTGAAAAAAAACAGGGTACAACAATACACCCTTTTTTTAACCAAGAGATAACATATCTAAGCATAGACAAATTACTCAAAGTACATACAGTTTTCCAAAATGTTAACATTTTGAATTAGTTGAAGTAATGACTTCAAATATCATCTATGTGGTGATGATACCCAAATGTTATCCATAATGTTATGGATACGTTAAATTAAGTTATATTAAAATTATGTTAATCTATAATTTTTCCCCAGAAATTCATATTCATATATCCAACTACATATTCATTATTTCCAGTCAGATGTCTTAAAAGTATAAGAAGCAGTATATTCAAAATGAGTTCCTAACACTCCCTTCACCCCCTGACAGACATCCGAATCTCAGTTCATACCAACTCCATTCTTTCTGTTGTACAAGTCTGGAGTAATCTTGTAATACACACCAATTCCATCAACAAATCATGATTCTGTACCATCACTTTCTCTTTCCATGCTTTTTTCTTTCTCTGAGCACTTACTACTCCCAAAATGGCATAAATTTATTTGTCCACTATTGGTCTCCCTAGAAAATGTAAACTCAACGAGAGCAGGGACTTTGTGCCTATGGTATATCCTCACAATGGAAAACAATACCAGTACCTAACAGGCACTCAATAAATATTTGCTGAATGAATGAATATACTTTCCCATTCTTCATTCCTCTCAAAGTTTAAAATCCATACTGCCCAAAAAAGAAAGCTACTGGTAAGAAAAGAGTGAATTTTTAGGTGGTTCATTTACTAGATTTACTAAGGTACCTTTTTAAATCACTGTAGGTAAAAAGAGTAACAAAAACAAAAATACTTACATAGACTTTAATCTTATTTTTACAGGTAAAAGAAAATTCTAAACATAGGATGAAATAAAAGTGAGATAAAAAATAGTAATTTTTAAATGGGTCATCTTACTTTGTGCATGTTAGCACTAGCCATGTGGTAAGCCAGAAAATTGTACCAATACATGCAGTCCTCCTGATCTGGTGAAAGAGTATGTGGCTGGTGATGTCTCTGGAACTGAGTGACTAACTTCTTATGTAGATCCTGAAACACAAATGAAACATTTTAGAGGACAGAAACAATTTCATAACCTAAACATCACTATAGCTTACAAAGCTATTTAAAAATGTGCAGAGAGGGGCGCCTGGGTGGCGCAGTCGGTTAAGCGTCCGACTTCAGCCAGGTCACGATCTCGCGGTCCGTGAGTTCGAGCCCCGCGTCAGGCTCTGGGCTGATGGCTCGGAGCCTGGAGCCTGTTTCCGATTCTGTGTCTCCCTCTCTCTCTGCCCCTCCCCCGTTCATGCTCTGTCTCTCTCTGTCCCAAAAATAAATTAAAAAAAAAAAAAAAATGTGCAGAGAATCAACCCAGAAAATACTTAATTACAAAAGGAAAAGATAGTAGCTTTACACTGGAGAAACTAGCAGGTACCACTTTAACCAAGTGATCAACATTAACATCACTGACAATAAGAAATATCGACTTCCTAATATGATGCACTGAAGACACAACATAACTTTTGTGGTATTCTTGACAAAAAAATATAACCTTAATATAGCCAGGAGAAACAATCAGACAAACGAAACTAAGAGACTCTATACAAAATAACTGAGTAGTACTCTTCAAAAGTGACCATGAGGGGCGCCTGGGTGGCACAGTCGGTTAAGCGTCCGACTTCAGCCAGGTCACGATCTCGCGGTTCGTGAGTTCGAGCCCCGCATCAGGCTCTGGGCTGATGGCTCGGAGCCTGGAGCCTGTTTCCGATTCTGTGTCTCCCTCTCTCTCTGCCCCTCCCCCGTTCATGCTCTGTCTTTCTCTGTCCCAAAAATAAATAAAAAACGTTGAAAAAAAAAAAAAATCAAAAGTGACCATGAAAGATAAAGAAAGCCAAGAAATTTTCATAGATTTGAGGAAACCAGGGAAACATGACAATTATTATGCAATATGGGGTCTTGATCTGAACCACAAGAAGGGCATTAGTGGGAAAGCTGGTGAAATCCAAATAAAATCTGTAGGTTAGCTAACAATATCCTGTGATTGTTAATTTTTTGGTTTTATTATAGTTACATAAGATGTTAACACTGGGGGAAGCTAGATGAAGGTACATGCATAAAACTCTCTTTAACCCTAAAGACAATTTTGCAACTTCTATAACCCTAAAATTTCAAAGTTAAAAATTTAAAAAAAAAATGCACAGAGATGCAAGTACCTGAAGCTGGTTGCGATTCTTTTCTATAAGGAAATCTACTTGAAGATCATGTAAATAATAACAAAATGATTTTCCATTCCGATCACAGAATAAGAGAGACTTATTAACAAACTCCTGCAGTATGTCTTCAACTTCTTCAGTTTCCATGTCCCAGAGAATACATAACACCTGGGAATCATTTTAAGCATTTAATGTATCACAAAATTACAATTACCAGGATTGCAGATAAGATGTTAACACACATAAACATACACACAAATCATATCATAAAGCCCTGAATAACAGCATCTCAATTTCATATGAAGAAGCTCAACTATTTGTCAAGATAGAAAAGAGAGATAACAAAGTCAGATGCTTCTCCAGCTTCACTAGAACTGAGAAGTAGGAAACTAATCTGAGTTCAACACCAAGCTCTTGATGGAGACTAAGAGCAGTAGGATTTTTACATCCCCCACACCTCCTCAGTGACATGGGTCTTAACCTTCCAATATCCTCTATAACAACATCCTTGGTACTATATCAAAAGTTCCATGTCAAAAATACCCAATGATGAGGATTGCTGGTCCTTCTATTACCTTTGTAGGCACCTTAACATCCTTTTGAAGGATGGAAAGATCTGTATAATAATCTTTGATGTCCTCTCTGAGCATTTCAACACTTATAGACATGGCTTCATCCAGAGCCTCATAATCATAAAATGAAGATTTCCTTATTCTCTTAAATTGCTTATTCTGAAGTTGCCTAAGGTAGTAATCCCAACGGTTGGGAAAATCACGTAAAAGTGCACCAATTAAAGACACTACAAGAGGAGAACCTAAAAATAAAACAAAACAAAAAACAAAGTCACTGGGTTAATACTGTGTCATTTCAAAATTACCACTAAGAGTCACATTATTCTTAAAAAACAATTTCTGCTGCATGTTACCCAAAGCCTTAAAATATTTATAAAACTTGGATTCACTTTATGCATTTATTCTAAAGAAGGCATTAGAAATAAGAAATATTTCCTTTAAGGATATCCATCACAGCATTATTTATTTATTTTTTACTTTTCTAATGTTTATTTTTGAGAGAGAGACAGAGTGTGAGCAGGAAGGGGGGAGGGGGGGGACGGCAGAGACAGAGGAAGACGCAGAACTCAAAGCAAGCTCCAGGCTCCTCGCTGTCAACACAGAGCCCGATGCAAAGGCTTTGAACTCACAAACTATGAGATCGTGACCTGAGCTGAAGTTGGACATTTAACCAACTGAGCCACCCAGGTGTCCCTCAACACAGCATTATTTAAAATAGTGAAAAATCTGGGGCGCCTGGGTGGCTCAGTCGGTTAAACTCAAAGTTTGTGAGTTTGGGTCTCGCATCAGGCTCTGTGCTAACAGCTCAGGGCCTAGAGCCTGCTTTCGATTCTGTGTCTCCCTCCCCTCAGCTCCTCCCCTGCTCATACTCTATCTCTCTCTCAAAAATAAAGATTTAAAAAAAAAAATTTTAATACTAAAAAATCTTTTTTTTTAAATGTATTTATTTATTTGTGGGGGGCAAGGAGGAAGAGAATCCCAAGAAGGCTCCCTCTGCACTATCAGTGCATGGAGCAGATGTGGGACTTGAACTCACAAACCATGAGATAAAGACCTGAGCCGAAATCAAGAGTTGGTCACCTACCCAAATGAGCCACCCAGGTGCCCCTGAAATAGTGAAAAATCTTAAACAACAATAGAGAAATGACTGAATAAATTGAAGTTATCACAATATTATGCCACTAATAACTTTTTTCAAAACATAGTTAATGACATAATATTCAAGATTTGTTATATGAAAAAAGACAAGATTCAAATTATGCATACCATTGTAATCTGAATATTTTTTTCAAAGTTTTATATGTCCTAAAAGACTGAAATACTCTCGCGATGATAATAATTATCAGGTTTATGGATAATTTCTCTTTTTTCTTTATCATTTCACACATCTTTTAAATGTTTCAAAATAGGGGCATCTGGATGGCTCAGTTGGCTGAGCGTCAGACTTGGGCTCAGATCATGATCTCGCAGCTTGTGAGTTCAAGCCCCGCATCAGGCTCTGTGCTGACAGCTCAGAGCCTGGAGCCTGCTTCGGATTCTGTGTCTCCCTCTCTCTCTGCCCCTCCCCTGTTCATGCTCTGTCTCTCTCTGTCTCAAAAATAAATAAATGTTTAAAAAAAAAAAAAATTTTTTTTTTAAATTTTTTTAAGTCTTGAAAAAAATTTAAAAAATAATAAATGTTTCAAAATGGACAAACATCACCTTCACAATTAGAATACAAATGAAGTATTCTTTTCTAAGATATTTTTTAAAAGTCAATTAGCTCAGGGGCACCTGGGTGACTCAGTCGGTTGAGCGCCCAACTTCGGCTCAGGTCATGATCTCACAGCTCGTGAGTTCAAGCCCCACGTCAGGCTCTGTGCTGACAGCTCGGAGCCTGCAGCCTGCTTAGGATTCTGTGTCTCCCTCTCTCTCTGCCTCTCCCCTGCTCATGCTCTGTCTCTCTCTCTCAAAAATAAATAAACATTCAAAAAAAAATTTTTTTAAGTCGATTAGCTCAAAACGAACTATCTGATAGCAGAATGAAAAAACAAGGTCTGTTGAAGCATTAACAACAGTGGAAGAAATAATCTTAAGAACTGATAGGACTATTTACAATTTTAAATTTCTGTATGTCAAATAAAATACTACAAATGAAATTAAAAAGCAGACAAAAAACTGGGGAAAGTATTTACAAAAAATGGCAAAGAGCTAATAGCTTCAATAGAGTGCCAAAAGTCAATTAAAAATCTGCTATCACAAAGAAAAGTGAGTCAAGGATAATTTCTTAAAATGCAAATATTCAATAAACAAGTAAAAGGTTTAACTTCACTTAACTTCATAAAAAATGCAAATTAAGAGAACACCATGTTACATACAAAATTAGAATACTATTTTTATAAAATCAACCAAAAAAAATTAAAACTCTGATTCTCATATTTTTTTATTCTTTGACAAAGTCATGTCTTTATCTAATGTCTCCCACTAACATATCATGGGTGTTCATTAAATATTATTTTAATGAATAAATGAATACCAAAATATTATTATCTATTTAGGGTATCAAAGAAAAACCTAAAATACTCTAGGTTCTAGAATACAATATTCTAGTAAAGTTTCTGGATGTTCATGTGCTAAATTGTCATACTTATTAGCTTAATTTACAAAAGGATAAAATTAGTATCTCTATAACCCTCTCATACACAAAATAAATAACCATACCTTTACATTCTTTTATAATACTGTGAGCTTGTTCTGGCAAATCTGCTTTCTTCATATTAACAAAAAGGGATAAAATTTCAAGTCCTTTTTCTTTTCCTAAGCCACTCTCCACAGAGACTACATATTTAGGGCCTGTAACAAAATCACACGATATAAGTAATTTGGTTAAAATATATATAAATCTAATTGAATTAAAACATAAAGGTAGTAAAAAGCATATTAACCCTTACCCATTACTGAATCTGTAACACTCTTGTCTCTGGTTGTAATAAGAATCTGACACTGATTGTCAAAAGCTTTTAATACCCAAGGATCCCAAACATCATCCAAGATCAACAGAGACCTAATTTTAAAAAAACAAAAACTTGTATTAAGTCACTAATGACATTTATTTAAAGCTTCCTTCTAAGGTCTTTTAAAATTTACAAAATAAAAGATATGTATTTCATGGCTCCTCCCCTTTGCTATATTCGTTTCACAATATACTGATACAAATAAGGGAAAAAAAATTAGACTTTCCTCTCTTCCAACCCAAAACAATGAATGCATTTTATTATTTTCTTAAGTTTACTTATTTATTTTGAGAGAGAGAGAGAGAGTGTGTGTGCGCAGGGGAGAAGGAGAGGCAGAGAGAGGGAGAGAGAGAATCCCAAGCAGGCCCCACACTGGCAGGCTCAGTCTCATGAACTGTGAGATCATGACCTGAGCCAAAATCAAGAGTCGGAAACTTAACTGATCCATGCAGGCACCCCAATGAATGCATATTAAAGTTAAGAAACCTATAAAAACAGAACCGTGTAGGTATTAAAAGTGGTTACCAAGTGCCTTAGAAGAAGTTTCCAAGTAATGAGGTTTTTCTAATTTAGTCTTTAAGTACCAAAACCAAATGAGAAATGAGCTCAAGGTTAGCATTAGAATCAATCATATAACAATGACCATTTTAGCCTTTTTTTTTACCTACAAAACTAGCAATTTCATATGTTCTAACATAATGCACTAGCAAGAATATTACCTTTCATTTGGTACACTAGTGGGGGTTTTTTCCATCTATAAGTCAGTTTATTTATTCCTAATGAACCTCTGTGCCAATTCTTAATTGGTTTCTCCAAAAACTTTTTTGAACTCAGCAGAACATACAGAGAAAAAAATACAACTAAAAGCTGATAGGGTAATTATACACTAGCATTTTTATACTAATGGCACATCACTTCTGTGCATTACAAAAAAAGACTCTGGGTACACATACAGCCTGGCAAATTGCCAAAGCATAAACCACAATGATGTTGATAAACAAAACGAATGACAGGGTGCCTGGGTGTCTCAGTCAGTTAAGCATCCTACACTTGATTTCAGCTTAGACCATGATCTCTCAGTTGGTGAGACTGAGCCTCATGTCAGTCTCTGCACTCACAGCACAGATCCTGCTTGGGATTCTCTCTCTCTCTGCCCCTCCCCCACTCATACACATCCACACACACACTTTCTGAAAATTAAATTAAAAAATAAATTTTAAAACAATTTAAAAAATAAAACAAAATGAATGACTTTACAAGCCATGGCCTGATACATGTGTTAGCATTTACAGTATTTTCCTAAACAGAAATCACTTTTACTTTCATAGGGAAGGGAAGCAGAACTAGGGAGAAGTTACTACACAAGAAAAGAGTATTAGTTAGTGGTCTCAATCGCATTTCCTCCAGGAAAATAGATACCAGTGACTATCAAGGGAAGGGGGCAATAACAGAGGGATCTGGAAGAGAAAGAAGCCAGAGAGAAGGGAGCTTGTCCTCTGTATTATGCATCCATTAAGAATCAACTACGAGGCTTTTCCCAAATTACTACTCTCACTCAATATTCTGATATTAATCCCTTACCAATTTAAGAATCACTGCCATACTCACCACTGTTACATATGAAAGTGTACTGCATCATCAGCTACACTGCAGCATTAAAAAAAAGTCCAGAGCCATTACCTAATTCTCACCCAATTTACTGCTGAACTCCCAAGGAAGGCTTTATTCATCATTGTACTTGCAACACTTGACCCAGAACCTGGCAGAACACTCAATGTTGGTTAAATGAACCAATGAAAGAATGGTTGTTAGATCAGGGAAATCAAAGTGATGACTGAATCCCAGCTGGTTAACTATTGATGATTATATTGTTAACATAAGCAGCAACCACGCTATTGTCTCCCTTCTGGCTAATGAAAATTGCAAAACAGTTGATAACAGCGCCTGGCACATAATTATAATCTTATTTATTGAATGAATTATTTAAATAAACAAACAAAACACACTCTTGAAGTACATGGAAGTAGAAAAGTTAGATATACATATATCCAAAATTTAATACAACACAACAGAAGGGTCCCATTAAATAAATAACCCTTTTACCAGGTGCCTATATTTATTCGGTCTCTTGTTCAATGTTATCCATCAGAAACAACAGATTCAGGAGCACCTGGGTAGCTCAGCTGGTTAAGCTTCTGACTCTTGATTTCAGCTCAGGTCATGATGTCATAGTCATGAGATCAAGCCCTGCATCTGGCTCTGTGCTGGGTGTGGAGCCTGCTTGGGATTCTCTCTCTCTTTCTCTCCCTCCCCCTCTCATTGCCCCTCCCCTGCTGGCACACACACTGGTGCACACATATGCTCGCTCTCTAAAAATAAACATAAAAAAATAAAAAGAATGGATTCAAGGTAAGAAGCTTGCATTTTCTAGCAAAGATCGCTAACCAACTCACCTTCTTAAGAAATACTTCTTGAGCACCCCAGTGGTAGATAAGAGACATAGTAGTAGAATGCAAAGAAAAGTAGCAATTTTTGCCCAGTGGCAGCCACTTTTGTTTTAATACAAGACAAAGAACAGCAGAAAAGCAACGGTTCATTCTTAGATCTCTACTGAGGAGCAAGAAAAGGGTATGATGTTCTCAAACTGTCAACAGTTAAGTCTCATTGGGACTTCATACATTAAATTTTTCTATCTGTACCGTGGGTGTTTACGCAGCATCAGAATGCGAAGGCGGTCTTTAGCCTCTTCAATATTGAGTGGAAGCCTCTGGGAGAAACTCTCATCCTGATCCAACCGTGCGCAAAGATTCTGCAGTTTCATCAGAAGCCCAGACTTGTCTTGTTTCCCAACTGAAACCCAGTGCACACCCCCTGGGAAACAACCTAGGAAAATAAATAATAAACTTAAGGCCTTTGAACAGGTGTCCTCCTTTGAAAGATTTTGGTGATTAGATTTGCTCCAATTTCAACCTCATCCTATCTTTAATTTCTCTTGATTCAGTGTATACATTTCGCTTGTAGAGTACTGTCGAGCTTTATAACCTGAATCTAAGAAGAGCTGAAGATGTGAAGAAACTGAAGTTTGAAATAAATCCGTTTATCGGTAAAATCTTACCAAACTAAAATTTAGTTTTTGTCCTATGTCATCAATGATCACTGTAAAACATAATTTCTCAAACTCAGTACTTTTGACATTTTGGGCCAGATAATTCTTTATTGTAAGGAACTTTCCTGTGCATCGTAGGATGTTTAACAGTCTCCCTGGCCTCTACCCACTATATGCCAGTAGCATTCCTCCTCCCTGGTTATGACAACCAAAGATATCTCCAAACATTGTCAAATGTCCCCCTGGGGGCAAAATTGCCTCTGACTGAGAACCACAGATATCCAGGAACACATAACTCACTCATTATGGTTCTCGTATAGAAACTTAAAGTAAGAAGTTAGGTTCAAGTCTGGCTCTACTGCTTACTAGCTATGCTATCTTTAGCAAATCACTTAACCTCACTTTCATTTGTTATACTGACGTATACTAAGGTATTATTTACCTTACCTATTTCAGAGTTACACTGAGAAATTAATAACATGTAAATTTGCTATGTTGTTAACCGTAAGGTATTATAACAGACAGGATTACTAGTGATATGGATCTGAGAGCACCTTGCAAATATTAAGCTTTGAAGTAGTAGGTACCATATAAGAATGGAAATTATTATTACTGTTACTTTCAACTGTTAACATCATTATCATTGCTAATTAAGCCACAGTATATCTTACAATACATATTTTTACTTACATAGGTATCAGGAGCCAAAAATCTTAAGCCTTCATAGACTATACTTAATCAGCTCCGTGTATAGATTAAAAAAAAAAAAAATGCAAGAAGGGTCCCTATGTGTAAAATATGGTGAGCAGTAGCATTAGACCATACCAGTGGCATTAACCATAAAGATTTATATTAGGTAATCATAAATAGTATAAGAAAAAACAGAAAATAGATAAAGATTAATAAGTTATAACATACCAAAGGGCAATTTTTGTTTACTGGTATTTACAAATAATTAAGTACAAAAATCACTATTATAAAAACTTAATCATCCAAAAGAAAGATCTGTATAAATGCAAAGACCTACTTATGACAGATATTCTAAGGGTTCTACATATTAATCTATTTTTAATCCACATAGTAAACTCTCAGGAAGACACTTATTTTCCCCATTTTATAGATAAGGAAACTGAGGTATAGGAAGATTGAGTAGTTTGTCCAAAGTTACACAGGTTAATAAAGTAGAGCTGGGATTCAAACCTCCAGCACCACTGCTCATTCTAAACTATTCCGCCTCCTCAAGGATATTTACTGCAGCACTATTTTAACAGAAAAAATCTGGAAACAACCTGCAATGTCCACCCTAACCACCTCTTCCCAAGCCTGAGGCAGGACCAACTGAGGAAAGAGAAAACCTTACATATAAATGAAGTTTGGAATATTAAATAGGCCTTGACATTTTAATTATTGAAATTAGATTGCTGGAATGCAAACTGGTGCAGCCACTATGGAAAACAGTATGGAGATTCCTCAAAAAGTTAAAAACAGAACTATCCCATGGTCCAGCAATGGCACTGAGTATTTACCCAATAAATACAGAAACACTAATTCAAAGGGATACATAGCAGCATTATCTACAATACCCAAATTATGGAAGCAGCTCAAGTACCCATCGATTAATGAATGGATAAAGATGTATATATACACAATGGAATATTATTCAACCACAAAAAAAGAATGAAATCTTGTCATATGCAATGACACGGATGAAGCTACAGAGTATAATGCTAAGAGAAATAAATCAGAGAAAAACAAATACCATAGGATTTCACTCATGTGGAATTTAAGAAACAAAACAAATGAGCACAGGGAAAAAGAGAGATAAACCAAGAAACAGATTCTTAACTATAGAGAACAAACTGATGGTTACCAGAGGAGAGGTGGGAGGGGGGATGGGTTAAATAGGTGATGGGATTTGTTTGGGATGATGTATGGAACTGTTGAATCACACTATACTGCATACCTGAAATAAATATAACCTTGTAAAGAATAAAGTTACAGTTACATCAAAAAAAATTTTAAAAGAAGTACACTTGTGATGAGCACCAGATGATGCAGAATTGTTGAATAGCTGTATCATATACCTGAAACTAATCCAACACTGTATGCTACCTAACTGGAATTAAAATAAAAACTTAAAAAAAAATTAGATTGTTTTTAAAATTTGAAGTGACCTGGGGACTCTGAACCTGTACAAGGTGAGGGAAAGAATCAGTCCCAGGGAAGTTTTGAACAGGCAACACGGGAAAAAAGTTGTTTTTTGATTACACCCTATAAACTTCAATGCAATAATTATACATAACTAAACCTAGCAAAATTGCCAAGGTTTATGGTCATAAATTTACACTGGAACTAAGTTGGGTGATTTTCTTCAGCAAAGAGGAAGGAAATTATGGTCTGGATGAAGCAATGTGGAATAAGCAAGTAACTGTCTGGATGAAGCAATGGGGAGTAAGCAATTAGATCCCATCTCCTAGCAGAGAAGAAGCAATCAGCTTTTACCCAAGTAAGGAGAAACTAAAGAGCCAAGAGCATGTGCTGAGAAGCAACTGAATAATGGGCAATAAAAACCTAGGTCTGAGCCTAGGAGGGTGCTAATGGGATAAATAGTGAGGATATTATGGAATCAAGAAGAAATAAGTCTTGATAGATCAGAAAACTGTAGTAGTGAACTTGAAGAATAGAATAGGTGGAGGTGGGCAAAGGGTAGAACAGGTTTAACGTTAAGATTTCAAAAGTAGTATAATTTCCGGTATTGGCAAGGACAAGGGTCCAGTCTGTGATCAAAGAAGCAAATGGCTAAAGGAAAATAAAGACAACGGTCACTGCAGATAAAGAAATCAAGAAACTGAGAGGCCAAGGTTTTGGATGACTCATCTATATAAATGTCAACTGATCTTACTAAGAGTGTCAACAGAAGAAGAGCTTAAATTTATAATTAAGAACTCCAATCATCAATGAATGAGAACAATATCATAACTGGGAAGGATCAGAGAAATGAACTTCAAAGGACAAAGACTTTAGCTGGAAAAGGGAGTATTAATGGTCTGGATGAGGCAACAGAAAGCAAGGACAACATCAAACACTTCCTAGTGCTTAAGTATATAGGGTGTAAAGGGAAAAAAGTTGCCAAACCATGGAAGGTAGCTATGGAGAATGTGGAATGGGGGGGGGGGGGGGAAGCAGTGGGGGAATGCCCAATTTTAGATAAGGCAAGGAAATAAACATTCTCAGAACAGGTTGATAAGATAGAGTAAGATAGAGGAGTTTCCTGATCACAGAGGAGAAAACCTAGGGGATAAGACAGAAAAGCTTGGGAATGAGAGGAGGAAACCTAGATCAGAATTGGCAATGTACTAACTAGTAACCGCATGAGAATCTAAAAGATAACAAATGACCGGGAGATAGAGAATTCTGCAAGGAACTAGGGTAAAGACAGTGCTGTGAAGCATGGTTTGATTATCAGTGAAAGCTTCTGCAAGCTCCCTTAGACTTCCCTCAGTATAAGTCTACATTTATGAAATAGTAAATCCCTGAGGTTTCCCTTAGTGTTACAGCTGCATTCTGTGTGTGCACAGGTTTGTAAATGTACAGGAAAAAAGTTTTGGAAAACTTCACTGTAAACTGTTAACCACAATTACCTCTGCTAAAGGATTTAGAATTTAAGAGAAAGGAAAAAAAAGCAAGTGAAAAGAATTTTTACTCTTTTTTAAATGAAAATACTACTTTTGTAATTTTTTTAAAGATTTTATTTGTAAGTAATCTCTACACCCAATGTGGGGCTCAAACTTACAACCCCAAGATCAAGCATTACATGCTCTACTGACTGAGCCAGCCAGGCACCCCTACTTTTGTAACATTTAAAACAGATTTTAAACTACCTGTTGCTCCTAAGGTTTTATGTTTTGTTTTTTTTTAATGTGTGCATTCCATTTAAAATTTCTTAAAAATCGAGGCACCTGAGTGGTTTAGTTGGCTAAGCAGCCGACTCTTTATTTCAGCTCAGGCCATGATCTCAAAGTCCACACTGTCAGCACAGAGCCTACTTGGGATTCATTCATATTCTCTCTCTCTCTCTCTCTCTCTCTCTCTCTCTCCCCCCCCCCCCCCCCCCCCCCCCCTCTTTTTTTTTTTCCCACTCCCCCCCCCCCCCCTCTCTCTCTCTCTCTCTCAGAATAAAGGAACTTAGGGGGAAAAAAAGTCATCCCAGAGTAAAAGACAATGGAAAGTGTCTAGATGTAACTAGCTAATAAATTCCTCAGATTTAAATTTAAGTACCTATTACCTAGACCAAAGGTCTTTCTCTCCTAAAGACAAATACCATATGATATCACGTAAATGTAGAATCTAAAAAATAAACAAACAAAAAGCATAAACAGACCCATAAATACAGAGAACAAACTCATAGAAGGGAGGGGAGTGGAGACACTGGGCAAAATGGATGAAGGGGAGTGGGAGGTACAGGCTTCCAGTTATGGAATGAATAAGTCAAGGAGATGAAAGGTACAGCATAGGGAATACAGGGAATGGTATTATAATAGCACTGTATGGTGACAGATGGTAGCTATACTTGGGGTGATAATGTGTAGAGTCCTCAAATCACTATGTTGTATACCTGAACCTAATGTAACATTGTGTCAACTATACTTCAATTAAAAACAAAGTTTTTAAAAAATAAAGGCACAATAATATGTTCAAAAGCAAAAAAAAAAAAAAAAAGTCTTTCTCTCCTAAATTTAAAACAAAAACATTAGGGCATTAGAAACATATCCAGGGGGCCCCTGGCTGGCTTAGTCGGTAGAACATGTGACTCTTGATCTCAGGGTCATGAGTTCAAGCCCCATGCTGGGTACAGAGTTTAATTAAAAAGAGAGAGAGAGAGAGAGAGAGGCAGAGAGAGGCTTAAAAAAAAAGAAACACATGCAAGAAAAAATAAAACACTGCTAGCTTTACAAAGAAAAACAAAGAGACCAGATGACCAACTCATCTGCAAATCTCCTACCATCACGGTATAACAGTATTAATTCCACATTTCAGAAAGAATGTAAACATCTTGACTATGGGCACAAGAGGGAGCAAGTCAGCCTTGAATGAGGCTTACACCTGTAATTCATTCAGGGGAACTTATTCACAAAAACACTGCCTTTAATCAGAGAAAAGTAACCCCATCCTACTTTCACATGTGATTTGTCATGGTAGCAATTAAAAATCTAATAGCATCAAAGAAATCTTAGGAAGGACAGAACGAATAGTAGACAGCCTCCAGATAAAGCTTCCATGCTTTAAAAACTCAGCATATATACACAGCGATATCAATGGTTTATAAACATGTTAACTCCTCCAGGCACCTGGGTAGCTCGGTAGGTTAAACGTCCGATTCTTGATTTCAGCTCAGGTCATGATCTCACAGTTTGTGAGTTCAAGCACCACAGAGTCTGCTTGGGATTCTCTCTCTCCCCCTCTCTCTGTTCCTTGCTCTATCACATATGCTCTCTCTACCTCTCTCTCTCAAAATAAATAAATAAACATTAAAAAAAAAAGGGGGGGGGGCACCTGGGTGGCTCAGTCGGTTGGGCGTCCAACGTCAACTCAGGTCATGATCTCACAGCTTGTGAGTTCAAGCCCTGCATTGGGCTCTGTGCTGACAGCTCAGAGCCTGAAGCCTGCTTTGGATTCTGTGACTCCCTCACTCTCTGCCCCTTCCCAGCTCACACTTTGTCCCCCTCCCTCTCCCTCTCTCTCAAAAATAAACATTAAAAAAAAATTTTTAAAAACACCTGTGAACTCCTATTTTCCTACCCACACCCAAAATAAATAAAGGGTTGAACATTCGAAAGGAAACTGGGTTACTCGGGGCACCTTGGGTGGTTCAGTCAGTTAACCAACTGACTCTTGGTTTTGGCTCAGGTCATGATCTCACAGTTGGTGAATTTAAGCCCCGTGTCAGCTCTGTACTGACAGTGCAGGGGCCTGCATTCTCCCTCTCTCTCCCTCTCCCTCTCTCTCTCCTCTCTCTTCTCTCTCTCTTTCCCTCCCCTACTCAAGCTCTCCCAAAATAAATAAAAATGAACTTAAAAAAAAAGGAAATTGGGTTATCTAAAAATGTATAGGCATAAATAGTTAAGAATCTAATATTCTTTATTATTTATAATAATTTCTTTAAACACCACCCTAAGACAACAAAAATTCTATAAGAACCAGTATTTTTTAAATTTTAATGTTTGTTTATTTTGTGACAGAGAGAGAGCATGAGCAAGCATGAGCAAGCATGACCAGGTGAGGGGCAGAGAGGGAGACATAGAATCCAAAGCAGGCTCCCAACTCTGAGCTGTCAGCACAGAGCCCGACATGGGGCTCAAACCCATGAACTGTGAGATCATGACCTGAGCCAAAGTCAGACACTTAGCCAACTGAGCCACCCAGGTGCCCCCAGAACCACAGTGTTAATAAAGTTTGTAAACCTTACAGCTATCGACACTTACAAAAGAAAAAAAAAAAGGTTTCATACTACAATTAAATGGCAAAAATCCAAGATTCCTGTATTTTAGAATGGAAATGAACTCCAGTGACTAAAATTTATCTTCAGTAAAGTATCTACTCTTGAATTAGTGGATATACTAAAGCAGACTCCAAAAACATTAATGAACTAAATCTGAATAATAATACCATTTTAGAAGTACTTAAGCAAAATTCAAGAAGCACAAATTAGAAGACACAAAAATTCATTAATTTGACTATATCAGAATTAAAGATTTCTGTTAAAGACATCCAGGGCAAAGTTAATACAGACAAATAAAAAGAAGACATTTACATAATCTAAAACCAACAGCATCAAATATCTAGAATATAAAAGAAACTCCTAGAGAGCAAAGAGAAAAAGAAATCTCAATGGAAAAACAGACAAATGATACAAACAAAATTAAAAAAAGGAAACCCAAAAAGCTAAAAAGCTTCCTTAGAAATAGTCAAACTCAAGTTATCAGAGAAATGCAAATTAAAAGATTATACTTGCTGACCTAGCAAAAAATTATAAATCTAGATACCTAGTGTCAATAAGGAAGTGAGATTATAGGATCCCTCATACACTACTCATGGCAACATACAGATTGGAGGGCAATCAAATCTGATGTCATCATTTTCTGTAATTTAGTGATTCTGTTCCTAGATACATACACTCAAAAAATTCTCACTTCTGTAAAAGTTCAGCCCAGCTTTGGTGGGGCTGCAAAGAGTTGGAGACCATCTATGTATCTATTAACTAGGGGAATAAACAATAAAATGTGCTAGATGCACCCCATGTAGGATAGCAATCAGGTGTAACAAATAAGATATATACCCAGCAACAAAGATAAATCTTAAAAACAGTGTCAAGAGAGGTAAGAAATAGAATAATTAACGCTATAACATTTACACAAATTTAAAATACCTGCCTACAAACAACACGTTTTACAAGAAAACATACATTACAAATATGCTTACAAAGAACATACATTAAATACACTGGAAGGATCACCTATGGGGAGGTGTGATCACCTATGGGGAGGTGATACAGTGATCAATATATTTGGTCTTCATCACTGTTCCCGGCACATAGCTGTAAAACCCTTGTAATTTCCCAAATAAGAGCCATAGGGACACCTTTTACCTTTCAGGACACAGTTCCTGAAATAATGCCAGAGGTATAAAAGTGAAAATTATTCATATAAGACACTTTCAACCACACCTGAGTTTGTTAATAAAATTACTTTTGAAAAGGCTCAATATAATGGAAAAATGGGGACTGCTGCCAGGGAACCAACCATATAGAGGGTTGGAACTTCCAGCCCCATGCCCCAGATCTTCCAGACCTCTAGAGAGGGAAGAGAGGCTGGAAATTGAACTCAATCACTAATGGCCAATGATTTAATCACCTTCATTTTAATGAAGCCTCCCAAAAGGGGGGTATAGACAGCCTGTGCAATGAAGGTGTAGACAGAGTGGTATACTAGAGTTGTCAGGGAAGCTCAACACCCCTTCCCACATACCTTGCCCCTACTGCATCTCTTCCATCTGGCGGTTCCTCTTTTATATGCTTTTATAATAAACAAGTAATCTAGTACATAAAACGTTTTCCTTTGAAGCTACACTAGGGACACCTGGGTGGCTCAGTTGGTTAAGCATCCAACTTCAGCTCAGGTCATGATCTCACGGTTCATGGGTTTGAGCCTCGAGTGGGACTCCGTGCTGACAGCTCAGAGCTGGAGCCTACTTCAGATCTGTGTCACCCTCTCTCTCTGCCCCTCCCTCCCTTTCTCTCTCAGAAATAAATAAACATTAAAAATATATATATATTGAAAGTCACTCTAACAAATTAATCAAATCCAAGAAGAGGGAAAGTCCAATCTATAGTCATTTGGTCAGATGCACAGCTAACAACCTGGCTTGTGATTAGCATCTGAAGGATGGGAGGGATGGCAGGAGGGCAGTCTTGCAAGATCAAGCCCTTAACCTGTGGGATCTGCCACTATTTCCAGGTACATGGTGTCAGAATTGAGTTAAACTGTAGAACACCCAGCTGGTCTTAAAGAATTACTGTGGAGATGAAACAGAAGAGGAGACACAATGGAAAAGTGTGTATTAAAGGAATGGATGGAAAGTGAGAATGGGAATTTTTTTTTTTTAATATATGAAATTTATTGTCAAACTGGTTTCCATACAACACCCAGTGCTCATCCCAAAAGATGCCCTCTTCAATGCCCATCACCTACCCTTCCCTCCCTCCCACCCCCCCACCAACCCTCAGTTTGTTCTCAGTTTTTAAGAGTCTCTTATGCTTTGGCTCTCTCCCACTCTAACCTTATTTTTTTTTTCCTTCCCCTCCCCCATGGGTTTCTGTTAAGTTTCTCAGGATCCACCTAAGAGTGAACACATATGGTATCTGTATTTCTCTGTATGGCTTATTTCACTTAGCATCACACTCTCCAGTTCCATCCACAGTACTACAAAGGGCCATATTTCATTCTTTCTCATTGCCACATAGTACTCCATTGTGTATATAAACCACAATTTCTTTATCGAGAATGGGAAATTTTTAAAAGAAAACAAACATAGTAGCTAAAAGCTAAGTCTTGTACCAAAAAAAAAAGAAAGAAAAAGAAAATAAAGAAAAGAAAAAGCTAAGTCTTACACAGACCCAATATGAAAACAGGTGTGAACTAAACAATGATTAATTCAATCCTCTATATATGAACATGAAATCTCAAAAAAGTATATGAAAGATATTAACTACATTATAAACTGGACTATTGCCAGTATCTTTGACATTTTCTCAAAACAAGGTGGTTAAAACTCTCAGACCACTATTTATACCATCTGATTCCTGGGTAATTAATTCCATAAGTTATTGGTCAATTTTAACCCCTAAAATTGAAAATTCACTTCAGTAATCTAGAGTGATTTAAACTGAGATGAGCGGCATACTTCTAACCTTTAAATTAGTAAGCTATAAATATGTTTTTAAAAGGAAATTCATCATAATATTGTAAGGAAAATGCATTTCTTCACACTGAAAGAACTTAAACCAAGTTTTACTCTGAAATACCCTTAGTGATCAACTTTGCAGTAGAGTGAGCGAATGAATAAATAAGTATTCAAATAAAACCTTAGCCATAAGACTTGGATGGAACTGAATCCCACAAACTTCTCTCTAATGACAACAGGGAAAAACCAAGGAATTGGGCATTTTTCTAACAAAAGAAGATCAATACTATTGACAAGGGCTGTGAAGTATACACCAAAGCAGGGTGAGTACAACAGATGTGCCCTAGCCTTCATCTTTCTAAATCTCTTAAAGGCTTACTATTTATTCCATCATTAATTTTGTCATCTCATCATAAACTCTTTTAACTGCTTATTATGTATTATAAACAAAAAAGTTATTAACAACTAGAAGTCAAGAACCATCTTTAAATTCCACTTGAAGTCACTAATGAATGAAGGCAACCAAAGACTGATGGAGCTGTCTATGAATACCTTGAGAACCCACCAGATTCATTAAGGTCAGCAGTACACCTGCGACATGTCCTAAACACTCTTCTGTACAGTATGTCCTTCCCCAGTCTATTCAATACCTTCACTGCTCTCCCAACCCTACCTAGTCTACCTAGCAAACTTCTATTATTCCTCCAAACTCCAGCTAAAATGTCATGTCATTAGAGGAGCCTGTCCTGTTCATCCTCTTCCCCCAGAGAGATAATACTTCCTTCGTTTGTTCTAACTTTGTACCACATACTTGTTTCTACTGCTCTGTTTGTCACATATAATTTGTTTACGTGTCTGTCTCCCCTACTTGACTGTGAATAAATTTCTTAGATGCACAGACTAGACCTTCCTTTTTGCCAAGCTCCATAGTAGGCTCTCAAACATTTGCTGAATACATGAATACCTGAAGCAAGAAGTCAGTCACTAGATGTCAAATGAATCTATAAATCCTATCCACAGGGGCGCCTAGCTGGCTCAGTGAGTCAAGCATGGGACTCTTGTATTTATTTTATTTTTGAGAGAGACAGAGTGCGAGCGGGGGAGGGCAGAGAGGGAGACACAGAATCCAAAGCAGGCCCCAGTCACTGAGCTGTCAGCACAGAGCCTGATGCAGGGCCCAAACTTGTGACCAGTGAGATCATGACCTGAGCCAAAGTTGGACGCCCAATTGACTGAGTCACCCAGGTGCCCCATGGGACTCTTGATCTCAAGGTTGTGAGTTCAAGCCCTACAGAGTGTAGTGATTTCTTAAAAAAAAAAGAAAAAAAAAAAAAAAAAAACCTAGGGGTGCCTGGTGGCTCAGTCAGTTAAGCATCTGACATCAGCTCAGGTCATGATCTCATGGTTTGTGAATTCAAGCCCCACATGAGGCTCTCTTGCTTTCAGCATGGAACCTGCTTCAGATCCTCTGTCTCCCTCTCTCTCTACCTCTCTCTCTCAAAAATAAATAACATTTTTAAAAATAAAAAAAAAAGTAAATTAAAAAAAAGGCCTATCTGCAAAAACCCATTGGTTGCCATAGTCAATTCCCATTTTTTTCTTTTTCTTGGGCATTACATATAAGGTAGACAAGTTACTAAAAATTTTTTTCTTAAGAGAAGCCAGGATTTTTTTTTCCCCTCAAGATTTTTTAAGTAATCTCTATATCGAAAATCCAATATAGCGTTCAAACTCCCAACCCTGAGATCTAGAGTTCCATGCTCTACTGACTAAGCCAGCCAGGCGCCCCTAAAGATTTTTAAAGATAGACCACTGATGGAAGTAATTACAGAAATGGAATTAATAGTTTAATATAGGATGCCAAATACATGGGAGAATCACCACTAGGAGAATCATTAATGGAAATGAGTTTCCAAAACTCTCCTTCTCTATAGCACTCAACTGACAGGAACGTGTAAGTCCAATACTGCTTAAAAGACAGGGATATAAAGTAGACAACCTTTCAAAATCCTTTTTCAACTCTACAATCCCCTCAATTATTAAGATACAAGGGAACTAGATTCAATCCAGTAATAATAAGTGCCATCTAATAATGAATTTATTAGACTGGTTAGCCAAGCCTCTTTGTCTGGCTATTGGAGAATATTGGCCTGGAATTGGAGAATAACAGCTTCTCCAAGATGTTCACATCCTAACCTACAGAACTTGTAATCATAGTACCTTAAATAGCAAAAAAGGACTTTGCAGATGCAATTAAATTAAGGATTTGGGGATGATATTATTCTGGATCATCCAAGGGCCCCTAGAAGAGGGAGGCAAAAAGGTGAGAGTCAGAGAAAGAGAGGCAGTGACAGAAGCAAAGATCATAAAGAGAGAAAAAGATCTGAAGATGCTATGTACCACCAGCTTTGAAAATGGAAGAAGGAACCATGAGTCCAGGCCACCTCTAGAAGCTGGAAAATGCAAGGGAAAGGATTTTCCCTAGAGCCTCCAAAAGAAACTCAGCCCTGCTGACACCATGACTTTAGCCCAGTAAGAACTACTTTAGACTTCTCACTTCCAGAACTGTACAATAATAAATTTGTGTTGTTTTATGCCACCAAAGTTCTGGTAATTTGCTACAGCAGCAACAGGAAACTAATACCATGCTTCCTTAGCCAGCAACACATGGTAATCAAACTTACCATCTAAGAAAGAATGATCTCGAACAGTTTCTGCAGCTAAAACAGACTTCCCACAACCTGCCATTCCGTATATGATGACCCATCCTGGTTCACCATTTAGTTTGAAGAGGTTCTGCTGAATTGAGTTCACCAGTTTCTTCCTAGTAACAAAGACCACCGGCCTCTGTGGCACTCCACCTTCACACAGGACTGTCCTTACTGAAATCCAAAACAAAACAAGTATGAATGAACAGAACTTTGAAATGGTTACTCAGGTCATACCATAAAAGCCAAAGAAAGCAAGGCTGGGGCTTTAACCTCAGAACTTCCAAGAGAAGATGTGGCTAGCATACTAACCTCAATGCTCTGATTTCTCAGAACATAACAAAAAAAAAAAACATAGGCCTTTCAAGATGACTACAGATAATGGAAAGCTCCATCTGCATCTGCCCTTATACACCCTATTCCTCCTTAACTCTCCAATCTCTTTTTCTCATATTAAAGACTGGAAAGGATGGTGTAAAGGAATATGGAGTTCCTTTCAAGAACATAGATTTCTAAAGATTCTTATTCTTTCCTATGCATGAGCTCAATAAACACAGAACTGGAGAAGAGCTTAAATAAAAGCCTAAAAATTGTCTTTTTAATCCCTAAAAATGTGTATTGTTCCCTCAGCAGTAGACAGCTCCCTGGGCAAGAGGAAAATGTGAGTTAACATAGGTACAAGTAAATATATTTAAATTGGAAAACCTAACTATAATTTTTTCACATGCATTTTCAGTGAACCAGTCTCTTCAACAGACTCCATTTAAAATACGATAAAACTGCAGCAATGTAGCACTGTCATAGCAATGTGATATAAGATATAATGAATACAAACCATATGAAGTTATTCCACCAACTGAATCTTTGCCACCATTCGAAGAAGAGATGACAGGAATGCCACCATGAAGAAGGCCAGCAAGATCTTTATACCCTTCATGTATTAGAGCATTGTAGAATGATATGTAGGAATCATTATCTTTTTTAAGTATCATTTTAATTAGGAGAGCTGCTCGTTGCTGCTGAGTGGGCTAAAAAAAATAAGTAGTTTAGTATACTACAAAGAGTATGTTTGCAACATAAATTAGTGGAGACCAGTGCAAGTTCTGAAATAAATTTAAGAAAACTTTTTAAAGTCATCAAATAATTATATCAAACATTTTAAATAAAAATTGGAAAGAAAAAAAAACTTTATAGCAAAGACTGCTTCAGAGGGCTTTACCTCATTTTTTACTTTTTCCTCCTCTGATACTGTTAAAACTCCATCATTAATCATACAATCCATGATGTAGGACGTTTTAATGTCCTTTTCCAGGGCTTCTCTATGTTGAAGCAAACAGTTTCGAGCTTTTGCATCCATCCTCTCTCAAATTTTTCTCTAAGCTGTCAACCATCAGCTATGGACAAAACATCAAAATTTTTGTCAGGTCAATAAAGATATGAAAAGATGTGCAACATTACTGGTAATCAAGAAATAAAAGATTTTTTTTTTGGCAAAGATTTTTAAAACTGGACAAAACCCAACGCTTTCAAAGGTGTGAAAAAATGAGTTTTCATATGCACCACTTGAGGAGAGTACAAAATAGATATAACTTTTCTGGAAGGCAATAAGATATAAAAGCATTTAAGGTGAGTATTGTCTCTAACCCAAAAATCTCACTTCCAGAAATTTACCTTAAGGAGACATTTACATACGTATGCAAAGATATAAAACAAAACAAAACAAAACACAAAAAAGAGTTAACAGAGCTGTGAGTTCAAGCCACAAATTGGGTGTGGAGCCTACTTAAAAAAAAAAAGTTAAGAGAGAATGTTTGGGTAAGAAAAAAACATGAAAACAAAACAAAATTAAAAACAAAAAAGATGAGGGGCACCTGGGTGACTCAGCTGGTTAGACGTCTAAATCCTTGATTTCCACTCAGGTCACGATCTCACAGTTTGTGAGATCGAGCTCTGTGTCAGGTTCTGTGCTGACAGCAAGAAGCCTACTTGGGATTCTCCGTCTCCCTTTCTCTCTACCACTCCCCAACTCGTACTCTCCCTTTCTCTCAAAATAAATAAACATTTTGGGGCGCCTGGGTGGCGCAGTCGGTTAAGCGTCCGACTTCAGCCAGGTCACGATCTCACGGTCCGTGAGTTCGAGCCCCGAGTCAGGCTCTGGGCTGATGGCTCAGAGCCTGGAGCCTGTTTCCGATTCTGTGTCTCCCTCTCTCTCTGTCCCTCCCCCGTTCCTGCTCTGTCTCTCTCTGTCCCAAAAATAAATAAACGTTGAAAAAAAAAATAAATTAAAAAAAATAAATAAACATTTTAATAGACACACCAAAAAAATGAAAACAACCTAAATGCCCCCCAAGTATGGATTTAAAAAATTAGAGTATGTATGTAAAGTGGAATATTATACAACCATTTAAAACAAAACACATCTCTATGGAGTACCTGGGCAGCTGAGTTGGTTAAGAATCGGACTCTTGGGGCGCCTGGGTGGCGCAGTCGGTTAAGCGTCCGACTTCAGCCAGGTCACGATCTCACAGTCCGTGAGTTCGAGCCCCGCGTCAGGCTCTGGGCTGATGGCTCGGAGCCTGGAGCCTGTTTCCGATTCTGTGTCTCCCTCTCTCTCTGCCCCTCCCCCATTCATGCTCTCTCTCTGTCCCAAAAATAAATAAATAAATAAATAAATAAATAAATAAATAAATAAAAGAATCGGACTCTTGATTTCAGCTCAGGTCATGATCTCACAGCTTGTGAGTTCAAGCCCAGCCACCGGCTCCACATTGACAACACAGATGCTGCTTGGGATTCTCTGTCTCCCTCTCTCTCTGCCCCTCCCCTGCTCTTTGTCTCAAAATAAATAAACATTTAAAAACAAAAAACAAGACACATCTTCACGCACTGACATGTAAAGATGTTCACCACAAACTGATTTAAAAAATGAGAAACATGATCCCCAAAACAGCACAAAATATGTTGCTATCATATAAACATATTGGGAGATGTTAGGAAGTCTATTCAACGAAAAACATTTTGGGTTACTTCCAAGTAGCAAGATTTGGTGCGTTTCCCCTTTTTCTTTTTTGTACTTTTCTATATAGTCTTAATTTTTTCAATACACATTATCATTTTTACAATTTAAAAAACTTCTTAAAAGGTGCCTGCGTGGCTCAGGTCATGGTCTTGCAGTTCATGGGTTTGAGACCCATGTCAGGCTCTGTGCTGAAAGTTCAGAGCCTGAAATCTGCTTCAGATTCTGTCTCCCTCTCTGCCCTTCCCCTGCTTGCACTGTCTCAAAAATAAAAATAAAACATTTAAAAAAAGAGTTAAAAAAAAACTTATGATTTTTATAAACAGTGATCATACTAAAATCCTAATGTTTAGAAACTTGTATTAAACATTAAGACTAACCACAGCATTGTTGGTATTGAGCATTAGTTCTCACTCAAGGTGAGTGTCAGCTCTAGATCTTCATCTAAAACATATTTCTCACATGCTTACTCCACTGATGTTTTGGCTGTGCTAAGTATGACAAAGCAACAGAAAATATGCTTTGGTGTCATTCCTTGGATTAAGAGGACACAAAAAAAGAATATTCTTTACAGTATAATATTCTAAGTTCCTACCAACTTTATTTCAAATACAACACAAATTTTTCCATGGGTATAAAATCCAGATCAGAATGTTTGCAAGTTTTTAAAACATTAACAGAACTCTATCCAATGTAATACAGTGAGTGTCTAAATATATTAATTTATGGATTCAGTAAACATTTGAGCCCCTATGTGCCAAGCCCTGAAGTCTACAGAGATTAAATCATATCCCTGAAGGAATTCACAATCTAGTGGGAGAGAAAAATTTAAAGAGATAATTAAAAGACTCACAGAAGTTTTTTTTTTATTTTTTATGTTTTTATCGCTTCTCGGCCTTTTGGCTAAGATCAAGTGTAGTATTTTTTATGTTTTTAATGTTTATTTATTTCTGAGACAGAGCACGAGTGGGGAGGGGCAGAGAGAGGGAGACAGAGAATCCGAAGCAGGCTCCAGGCTCTGAGCTGTCAGCACAGAGCCTGACACGGGGCTCCAACTCATGGAATGCGAGATCATGACCTGAGCCCAAGTCGGTCGCTCAACCGACTGAGCCACCCAGGCGCCCCTTAAAGAGATAATTAGAATGTGATGTCCTAAGTGCAAAAATACAGGTAAGTACAAATCATTTGGGGTGCACAGAGAGGAGGGATAATCATTAAGTGTCAACAATGACTATATACTTTTAAAGTCACAACTGTGGCACTTGCAACATAGGGAAATAGAGCATGTGCCTATACTTGGCAAGGTTCACCTTAACATCTCATGTCCAGCATGCTAATGTCCAGTATTAGCATGAAACTGAATAGAAAGTTATGATTGGAATAAAGCTATGATATTTTTTAAACATTAATAACATTTTATGATCTCAATTTAAACATAAATGTCCCCTCTGGGGCCTGGGTGGCTTAACTGGTTAAAGCCTCCAACTCTTAGTTTTACCTCAGGTCATGATCTCTCTATTTGTTAGTTCGAGCCCTCATCCAACTCCACACAGACAATGCAGAACCTGCCTGGGATTCTCTCTCTCCCTCTCTCTCGCTCTCTGCCCCTCCCCTGTGTTCTCTCTCTCTCAAGATAAATAAACTTTAAAAAATTTTTGAACATAAAACGTCCCTTAATTTTTAATTTTTTAGGTTATTTCGAATTGCTAAGCAAATTGACAACCTGAAACTAATTTCCAACTTTACCCATCCCCATTATGTAAATTTTAAACACGTTTTTAAACTCTGCACAAATCATAATATTCTGAAAAAATTCAGTGTCCCACTTTTGTAACCGCATCAAAATGTAAAAACAAACTCTTCAAAGATGTTAAACAGAAAGAAAGTAAAGGGCAATTTCATCCAGGAAACCAGTAATAGTTGGCTACTTCCTCTCTCAGTAATCTCTCTTCCTGGTACAGGAGCAGGATGGTTAGTTACTAATTATTCCTTGTCCCAGAATTCTGCGTCCCTGAAATCGGCTACTGAACCTCCAAAGAACCCAGCTCGGGCAGAAAAGCGAGGCACAAACTTACCCAAACCTGTGCACCATGGTCTTACTGGAAAGAGCAGCCCTGCGGGGACAGACTGGGAAGTCAAGGTGGGGGTGGCGGTCTGGGGAGGGAAGCAATGGGGGCTTCCTAAAAGGAATGTAGGGCGCGGCGCACAGCCCCGGGGCAAGTCCGGGCCTCACAGGTGCCTACCAGAGCCTCCGTAGCCCGGGGCGCCTGAATGAATTTCGACCCCCCCCATCCCCGGGGACCTCTGACTGGCGGAAAGGTAGATGTCACCCCCGCAGGCCGACCACACAGGCCCGGGGCGCCGAGGTGAACCCGGGTCCGAGGGCCGCCCTCTGGGTGGACCCCACCCCAGACACAAAGGGAGGAGGGCCACTCGGGCAGTCGCTCTTTCCCTTCAGCGGAGCCTGGCGTCCCTACGGACGCCGCCGCGGCTTCAAGTCCTCGAGGGTCACTGATGGCCGAGACTCCTCACCTTCCGCTCCCTCGCCCCTTCAGGCCAGAAATACAGCATCAGCGTCCACTTGGTAACTCCCCCTCCTCGCCTCAGAACCGCGGAGCAGTCTAAGCCCGCTCCGCCCGCCCAGCCCGGACAGCGCGCGCCCGCGCACGCAAATAAATAACACTCCGAGCGCCCAGGACAGTACGCCTCCGCGCGCGCTCCAGCTGCTGCTAGTGGCCGCGCGCGCCTAAGGATGCGTCCTCCGCCCCACCCCATGGCGGGGGCGTGGCTAAGCCACGGGGACGCGCCGCCGCCCTCCCTTGACAGGGGAGGGCGGCGGCGCGCTCCACGTGGCGCGCGCTGCCCCTTCCCGCCCCCTCGCTTCGGGGCGCGCCGGGCGCGCCCGGAATCCACGATTTCTTCAGGTTTGTGGCATTAATGCTGAGGAAAGGGGAAATAAGGTCGCCAGGTGCCTTAGCTGGCGGGAGGCTGGAGGAGTCTGTGAAGCTGGAGAACGGCCGGGAAAGGAGGGGACAGGTTTCTGGGCGGCACTAAGTCCAGGAGGGGGCGCGGTCACTGCTGAGGCGTCCCGCTCACCCAGGGTGAAGCTCCCTTCTCTGGGTTTGTCGTCCTCCGGACCTCCAGACATGTTCGAGGTGAAGAGCCGGAAGAAGTCGGGACCCAAGGGAGCCCCCTCGGAGCCGGGGAAGCGGAGCGACGGTGGGAAGAACCCCGAGGCCCGGGGCGGTGGAGGCGGGGGCTGGGCGGACCCCCGGACCGGCGTGAGCCTGCTGTCGCTGGGGACGTGCCTGGGCCTGGCCTGGTAAGTGGACGTGGGCCCTGGGTCCGGCCTCCGACGGTCGCCCCGCTCTTCCCTGGGCGCCGCGCGGTTCAGCATCCCGCTGACCTCCAAACCCCAGACGTGCGGCTTCGGTTCCTCTGCCTCAAAAAAAGGACAGCCCAACTTTTTTTTTTTTTTTTTTTCCTTTTCGCTCGTTTCTTCCAACTCATTTTTACTTTGTATTAGTAATGTGCCCTGATCACTCAACTGGAGTTGAAACTAAGGCCTGGGAACCAGTCGGCCATTTTTTAAGAGATGCAGATTTGGCCAAACTTTATTAAGCGCTTGCTACGCGTCGAAAGCTTTTCCGTTCGTGTAACCCACCATTTCCTGTCCGCTGTACATTTATTTGTCTTGGACGCAGTTGTCCCACCTTCACCCCATAACTGCCTAATGGCAGGGTTTGCAACCGTTAAAGAAGTTATTATGATCTCAGGGCAACAAGCGGTTAATGATAACCTCAGAGTTTGGAGCATTTCTCATGTGTTGATCATCGTTCATGCGTTATGAATTTAAGGTGTATTCCTAAATTCCAGATTGAATTTGACTACTGTGAAATGACAAAAGTGTAGTTCTGGTGTTCACCGAAAACTGAACATCTATAGTTTTTAAACCAAGCAAATAGCCATACATTGTTATAAGAAAAATGAATATTAGAAATAACCTTAAAACCAACTTATTAATTGTATTTTCCCCATTTTCTTGAGGAATAACCTGTTTCATCTTAATAACAGGACTGACGCTTTAAATTAAAATTTCCTCCACTTTTAATTGATTTTTAAAGTATTTAGAAGATAGTTATTCATCTTCAAGAGTAAAAGAATTCTAGAAGGGACCCTGGATGTCCTTTAGACCATTTTTGATGGTACTGAATTTTGAATTATACTCTACTGGTGACTGAGTTGAAGTTAAAAGATTTGTTACAATAAACTGAATGTTATTGAATGTGCTTTTTTAAAAAAAAAGACATTATTCATCTTAGCAATATGATATTTTGTTTATGTAATATTTTGATTTTAAAGACTAAATTTATTCTTGTAAATAAACTGCTCTTATGTCTTAAAATACATGACTGTCCCGCACCTGGGTGGCTCAGTCAGTTGGGCTTCTGACCTCCACTCAGGTCGTGATCCCCCAGACGGTGGGTTCGAGCCCCAGCGTTGGACTCTGCTGGCAGCTCAGAGCCTACTTTGGATTCTGTGTCTCCCTTTCTCTGTGCTCCTCCTCTCTCTCTCTCTCTCTCTCTCAAAAATAAAAACATTAAAAAAATTTTTTAATGTAAATAAAATGCATGAATTTCTTTAGATAAATAAGAATCCTTTTTTACTGAGAAAGCTATTCAGTAATAGGCTAAAAGATACAGATCTTTCTTGACTTAGGATGGGATTACTTCCCAGTGAGCTCATGATAAATTGAAAATATCATAAGACCAAAATGCATTTAATGCACCTCACCTACCAAGTATTATAGTTTAGCCTAGCCTGCCTTAAATGTGTTCAGAATGCTTAACATCAGCAGACACTTGAGCAAAATCATCTAACAAGCCTTTTTTATGAGGAAGAATTGAATATCTTATATAACTTAATACTGAAAGTGAAAAAACACAATGGTTGTACTTGAATCAGTTGTATACTCTCTTAGTCACATGGCAGACAGGGAGCTAAAGGCTGCCACTGCCTAGCATCAGGAGAGAGGATCCTACCAAGTAGAGGATCAGGATCACATTGCTAGCCCAGGAAAAGGTCAAAATTCAAGGTACAGTTTGTACTGAATGACCAAAAAGTCAAAAAAATTTAAGTCAAACCATTTTAAGTTGGGGATCATCTGTACATGTTGCTTCCTTCTCTCTGAAACCTAATACAATTGGTTTTAGTTACTGAATTTATTCTCATTAATTATCCAAAGACCCATATTCATATAAGACAAATTACATCATAAAATGTTCAACTTTTCAGTAATTTGGTTACTATTCTGGGAAAACACACTAACAGAAATCTATAAAGGAAAACTTGAAAGGTAGACACTTTAGTGCAGGAACTTACTGTCAGTGCTCACAATAAAAACACAAGTTACATTCAAAATTTTCACTAACCTCATTTTTCATCTTTTATCCGTTGTTTCTTGTTAGTGAAGTTTTATCTGAAAGGGTTATGCTTTAAATGCCTTGATTTTCAAAAATGGAATATGGTTACTATTTTCCTGAACATTCAGTATTATGCCTGAAAATGAAGCTGTAGTATGAAACAGAAGGCTAAGTGGATACTGACCTTAGTGGCCCTGGAACTCCCTTTCTTGCATAAGGTCCATTATAACAACTTCCTTTGCTTATTTGCCTCTTTTTCATTACTAAGTTGAAACAAAGCCAGAGAAACCCTGTTAAGTCCTCAGTCAGCTATCTGCCACCATCTAAGATTACTAAAGGAGCTACGTAGAATCAACACCCTAAGGAAATGAACACTTTTTTGTGCTACAGGGCCCTGAATCTGAGGTGTCTGTAGACAACAATAGATAGATGAAGGAGTTGATGGTGAAGTGTTGTAAGGCCAACACTAAAGTAGCCAATTAACCTGGGTCCCTTTCTTCTGTATCTTTTCCTATATGATAATGAGAAGAGGCCAAAAAACAATAAGGGTGTTCTTCTCTTCCTGTAAGGGGTCTAATCCATCCATTCCATCTTTCATTTACTATAAACCCAACCCTGGTTTCAACAGTGAACAGATGTGGAACTTCCATCAACTGTAAGCAGTGGAGAAAGCTGATCCTTTATACTACTATAGGCTTGTCATAGGGATGAAAAGCAGCTGCACAAAGCAGTCTGAAAGAAAGGGCCAGCATATAAGAGAATAGCTGATGTGTAGTGTCCTAACTGCATAAATTTGTAGAGATTAAATTCTCTACAACAATCTTATGAAGTCACTTTACAGATGAGACTATAACAAAGATAAATAACTTGCCCAAGATGATTATACAGCTAGTAAATAGAGCCAAAGTTGCTCAGCTCCATACCTTTTTTTTTTTTTTTCTGAGAGAGAGCATGTGTGATCAGGGGAGGGGCAGAGGAGAGGAAGAATCCCAAGCAGCTCTGCCAAACCTGACATGGGGCTCGAACTCATGAACTGTGAGATCGTGACCTGACCCAGAATCAAAAGCCAGACACTCAACCAACTGAGCTACTGAACCAGCTAGGTGCCCCTCAGCTCCATGCTTTTAACCAGTATGATATGCTTCCTCCCTTTGATACTAATCCTTAAGAGGCCAAGATCCTAGAAATAAAAATCCCTAGTCCAGAACTATTTATAGTCCTTTTCTAACTAGAAGCTATAGCCCTGAGTAGACCCTGTCTGTCTCATCTAAACTGAGGAAGATTGGGAATAAGGGGGCCTTGAACTTCTGTTAGAATACGCCTCTGACAAAGCCCTTTGGACACTACTCTGGATGCCAATTTCAAAAATTTAGTTTTTCAGGATTGAAGCTACTTTCTGTCAGCATTGACTTCTAGAAAATCATCCTTCTCCTTAATGTTAAAATGAGTTAATATTTATAAATCATTTTAAATTTTTTAATGTTTTTGTTTTTTGTTGTTTTTTTTTTGAGAGACAGAGTACAAGTTAGGGAGGAGCAGATAGAGAGGGAGACAGAATCTGAAGCAGGTTTCAGGCTCTGAGCTGTCAACACAGAGCCCGATGCAGGGCTCAAACTCATGAACTGTGGTATCATGGCCTAAGCCAGTCAGATGCTGAACCAACTGGGCCATCCAGGCACCAATATGAATCATTTTAGAATAGTGCCTGGCACATCTAAGTGAAAAATAAAATAAATGTATTTTAACTCAGCACCATTCAAACCACTTTTCATTTTTTTCATTACTAGCACAAAATCAGCTTAAAAAATTTTTTTATGTTTTTATTAATTTTTGAAGGAGAGAGAGAAACAGCATGAGTGGGGGAGGAACAGAGAGAGAGGGAGACACAGAATTCGAGGCAGGCTCCAGGCTCTAAGCTGTCAGCACAGAGCCCGATGCAGGGCTCAAACTCACAAACTGTGAGATCATGACCTGAGCTGAAGTCAGACGCTTAACCGACTGAGCCACCCAGGCGCCCCATCTTTATGCTTGTTTTTACTTACATGCATTATTATTCATATGTAGCAATGTCTTTTTTTTTTTAATCTGTTGAAAAGCTAGCCATGAAAAAAAAAACTACAAATTATCATCAGAGATATTTGCACTAATATGACATAGTTGTCTCCAAGGTTTTGCTTAATATTTTAATGTTAAAGAGAAGTCCAGAAATAGCCAGCATTAAAAGTTTTAATAAAATGAAAAGTGCTATAATGTGTTATAGTAGTGGATCAACCTTCACAAAAGTCTCTTCTAATGATTTTATTCTGAATAAACACATGGATCTACAGGATAAATCCTTGTAGTAACACTGGAGTAAAGGATGATAAAACTAATCTCTGAAATTAGACTTATTTCATTAGTGTATTCTCCATCCTTGGTCTCTGTCTAATCCCAGTAAGCCTATACTCTGAAAAGAATCTCTTAAAATCCAAGAATGAAACAGCCAATATAAAAAAGAAGTCTATACATTCATCTTTGAAAATTAGGATAATGGCATTTTCTAATAACCAGAAATTTATTTAAGTCATACTGGGGGGTGGGGGGCGCCTGGGTGGCTCAGTCAGTTAAGCGTCCGACTTCGGCTCAGGTCATGATCTTACAGTCTGTGGGTTCGAGCCCCGCATTGGGCTCTGTGCTGACAGCTCAGAGCCTGGAGCCTGCTTCCAATTCTGTGTCTCCCTCTCTCTCTGCCCCTCCCCTGCTCATGTTCTGTCTCTCTCTGTCACAAAAATAAATAAAAACATTATAAAAAAAAGTTAAAAAAAAATAATGTCATACTAGGGGGGTGCCTGGGTGGCTTAGTTGGTTAAGCGTCCAACTTCAGCTCAGGTCATCTCATAGTTTGTGAGTTGGAGCCTCACAAACAGAAAGCAGGCTTTCTGCTCTCCCAGTCCGTTTTGGATCCTCTGTCCCCTTCTCTCTGCCCCTCCCCCCCATAAACATTTAAATAAATAAATATCATATTAGGGACACTTGGATGGCTCAGTCGGTTGAGCAACCTGCTCTTGATTTCAGCTTAGGTCAGGATCTTACAGTTTCACGGGTTCCAGCCCCGTGTTAGGCTCTGCACTGACAGCATGGAGCCTGCTTGGGAGTCTGCCTCTCCTCTGCCCCTCCCCTGCTCGTGCTCTCTCTGGCTCTGTCAAAATAAATAAAAACTTTAAAAAAATAAAAATAAAAATCATATTAGCACATAGGAGAAAAGTCAATCTATGCTAATTATGTAACCTGGGCTTACTCAATTCACTGTTATCTCATAGGACAGAGATTAGCCATCATCAAAAGAAACTTATTTCATTCAGTATTGTAAACATTTGTTCAAAAAGCAAAAAGTTCATTTTAGTTTTGGACAGTTTTATAGCAAGTTAGCCTAATAATGACATTTATGAGTCTGAAACATCACCTTAGCAATGGTACGCAAACCTCAGAAGTCTTTCATCTTTCTTTTGAGTTTTGGGATCTTTAAATGTTTGTCTTTCAATGGAAGTCAATTTCATAAAACACTATCAATTAGTAGTTCTCAGCTTGACTGAATACTCAGATAATCTGGGGAGCTTTGAAGATTTCTGATATCCAAGTCACATCCTACACCACATAAGTCAGAATTTCTGTGGGTGGGATCCAGGCATGAGACTTTTTAAAAGCAGACAAGTGACTCCAATATGTAGCAAAGCTTTTGAACCACTGGTCTATGTACTATAATTTAAGTACTTTCTTCATATGGTTCTGCTCCACTGCTTTTTGATGACTCAATAAATAACACAAAGAATTTTAACCGCTGCTTTTTCTGAGCCCAAAGAATTGAGTCAAAGTAGATGAACCAAAATGGTATTAGATCCAAAGCATTTCTTTTGTGTTTGCTTATTTCAAGTCCTATACAAACTCTATTTATTGTTTTTAAGATTTGGATAACTTTTTTATGCTTCTACCCTTTGCTACTTTATCAGATGAAGAATACAATCCAATTTTAAAATGGCATCTATCTAAAGTACACTTATGTAGAAAATAAAGTACACCTATATGACTCGCAGTGTTGAGTATAATTAATTGTAGAGCTTATACTCCCGGCATTGCATTATATCACCACTTTGACAATGACTCCTGTTTTCATAGTTTTAACTATTGTTATTTTGCGACTTCTAATCATCATCTCTCTGTCCTATTCCAATTTTATTTTCTTTTCTACATTTTAGTTTAAAAATACCTTTTTGGGGGGGTTGTCTGGGTGGCTCAGTCGGTTAAGCGTCCAACTTCAGCTCAGGTCACGATCTCACAGTTCATGAACTCGAGCCCCACGTCGGGCTCTGTGCTGATAGCTGAGAGCCTGGAGCCTGCTTCAGATTCTGTGTCTGCCTCTCTCTCTGCACCCCCCCCCCCCGTTCATTCTCTTTCTCTTTCAAAAATAAACATTAAAAAAAAAAATTTAATACTTTTTTTATATAGGTAACTCTTCTACATTTCAGTATGAAAACACTTATTTTCTAGATATTACCCATATATAGCCTTGAGAAAAATAGTAGGGATCCCATATCTTGTTCTAGATAATTCATCGTTTCTTCCTCCAGAATATTTCTTGTGCGTACAACTATCACACCATCTCACTCCTGAACTTAGACTTGAACAGGAATAGTTTTCACTTTCTATTAATTTGTTGAAATAAACTACTAAAGGCTGTCACCACTCATACCAGAATTTATGTTGTCCTTACCAGAAGTATAAAATGTTCCTTCAGAATTCAAACTTGGGGGCCTGGGTGGCTCAGTCAGTTAAGCATACAACTCTTGATATCAGCTCAGGTCATGATCTCAGGGTTCATGGGATCAAGCCCCAAGTCAGGCTCTGACTTGTATGTGCTGACTTGTGCTGACAGTATGGAGCCTACTTGGGATTCTCTCTAACCCTCTCTCTCTCTGCCCCTCCCTCACTTGTGCACACACTCACAATAAATAAATAAACTTTTTTAAAAAATTCTAACTTAAATGGATATAAATTAGGAGGTAGTGAATTTTTTTTTTCTTTTCCAGGTTTGTATTTCAGCAGTCGGAAAAGTTTGCAAAGGTGGAAAGCCAATACCAGTTACTGAAAATAGAAACCAACAAGTTCCAAGGACTTCAAAGTAAAATCAGTTTAATTTCAGAAAAGGTAATTATTAATTGGCTTATTTGGGAAGATTTTCCCATTTTTCTTCCCTACTACCACACTTCTACCCCAGTTCATAATTTCCTTTTTCCTGCCTTTTAGACCATTACTGTCTTAACTCTCACTGGTTTTCCTACATCTTTACATTCTCCCCTTCAATCCAATTTAGACTCAGATTATTTTGAAAGGAAAGGATTCTTTTTAATATAATATATGTTACTGTTTAAAAAGACCAATGTTCTCATATTGATACGACTCCAAATTTCTATTTAAGTGTCTAGGGTACTGAAAATATAATTGTTCTTTAGGTAGGTACAAAATTAGAATAGGAATGGACTTTTTGGGCAAAGATCCATCAGTTGCTTTTTTTTTCTTCACTTTCCAGCTCGTAAATTTATATACATCTGCATATAATAATGACTAATATAAAAATAAATATTGATTCTGTAGCCAAATGAAAATTAAAATCCATGTGTATGTTGTGTTTCTTAAATCTGCAAATGTAGATGCATTATTGCTGGAATTCTTAGATATGTGAGACAGATAAAAAAATTTTAACTGCCATGCTTCTCAGGAGAAGTCAGCTGCAACCAATAAAGCATCATGGAGGTCTTGCCTGGCTAACAGAAATCAAGCTATCACTGGGAAACATGCCTTCTTTGTTCATTTATTCATTCACTAAACCTTTACTCATGTCATAAGGTAGACAAGGACTTGTGCTTGGCACCAAGGTGAACAAGGATTTACAAAATAGACAAATGAAATGGAGGGTCTGAGTTCCTGCAGCCTCATGCACAGAATTAGTATATAATCCCCCAGAAGAGAAAAGCCATGGATGAAAATTATACACCTCTCACATATGTCAGGGGATTCCGTAGAGCGTAAGCTTAGGGGCCTTGGAAAGAAGCTGCATAGGGCTGCAAGAATGGGTATTTTGACATAGGGCTCAAGTTGGAATCTGGTTGTACTTGTTGGGGCTATAAAATTATAAAATATGTAATGGGGCTTGAAACCACGAACTGTGATATCATGACTTGAGCCAAAACCAATTAGATGCTCAACCAACTGAGCCACCCAAGCGCCCCTGAAAATTTTATTTTTAAGTAATGTCTACACCCAATGTGGGACTCGAACTTACAACCCCGGGATCGAGAGTTGCATGCTCTATATATGTATATATATATGTATACACACACACACACACACACACACACACACACACATACACACATATTTATAGAATTAGAAAAATTATGGAAAAAAAAATCCCAGGAGATAGGAACTCCGTGTACTTAAAAGCTATTGAAAATAAATTTTGAAGAAAGACTTCCTTTTTAAGTGAAAAATTTGGTGGCAATTAAAATGCTTTTTGAGGCAGATTTTTAAAATATCATCATGGGATCCAAGAAATATTCAGTCTTCGCAAAACTCTTTCTCTCCCAGTCTTCCCTAGGAGTAGTTCAACAATAGCTGCCTTTTCGCAAAGCTGGTCCTAAAGGCCAGCATAATCAGTAGGAGAGGAAAACAACTAGATGTGGGCTCTCATCACAACTGTGTGACCTTAGAAAAATAACTTTAACTTCTCTTGGCCTCTATTTCATCATTTATTAAATGAGAATAACAGGATTTTTATGAGGATCAGATGTGATATAATGTATATGCAAACTTTTGGAAAACTTTAAATAGTAATAAATTTAAGGTATTAAGCCCTTTTTCAAAAAATATGAAAAAACTATTAGGATACATTGACAGCCCCTAAATGCAAATTATTGTAGCATGCTAAACACCATGTATTTTTAGATTAAATCTTGAGACCTTTACTATGGTGAAAAGTTGATCTTGTACTTGGTTGGGGTCTACTGGGATATAGTGCGTCCAGATTACAATGATGGTCTGATAAACAGCCTAAATAGGAAATTACCTTCGGTGAAGATAAGCTTACGTCTTCAAAATGCTGATATTAAGACAACTAACAGTATTACTGATGTACAGATATTTCTCAGAATTAATTTCTAGGGGCGCCTGGGTGGCTCAGTCGGTTAAGTGTCCGACTTTGGCTCAAGTCATGATCTCACGGTTTGTGAGTTCAAGCCGCGCATCAAGCTCTGTGCTGACAGCTCAGAGCCTGGAGCCTGCTTCGGATTCTGTGTCTCCCTCTCTCTCCGCCCCTCCCCCACTCACACTCTATCTCAAAAAATGAATAAATGTTAAAAAAAATTAAAAAAAAATTTTCTAAAGGATCTTGTATTATAGCTACATGTGTACATTAAAAATAATTTTTTAAAGATCTTATTTTTTTTTTAAGTTTATTTATTTTGAGATAGAGCATGTGAGCAGCGGAGGGGCAGGGAGAGAGGATCCCAAGCAGGTTGTACACTGCCAGCACAAGAGTCCAACATGGGCCTCGAACCCACGAACCGTGATATCATGACTTGAGCCGAAACCAATTAGATGCTCAACCAACTGAGCCACCCAGGCACCCCTGAAGATTTTATTTTATTTTTATTTATTTATTTATTTTTTAATGTTTATTTATTTTTGAGATCGAGAGAGACAGAGCATGAACGGGGGAGGGTCAGAGAGAGAGGGAGACACAGAATCCGAAGCAGGCTCTAGGCTCCGAGCTGTCAGCACAGAGCTCGACGCGGGGCTCGAACTCACAGACCGTGATACCATAACCTGAGCTGAAGTCGGACGCTTAACCGACTGAGCCACCCAGGCGCCCCTGAAAATTTTATTTTTAAGTAATGTCTACACTCAATGTGGGACTCGAACTTACAACCCCGGGATCAAGAGTTGCATGCTCTATTGACTGAACCAGCCAGGCACCCATAAAAATAATTTTTAAACAAGGCTTCAGAGTGGTTTTATTATATTTGGTCACACATTGTTCCTAGCTTTCACCTGGGATTGCTTCAGATCTTGACTGGGTAGGCCTAGAAGGTTTATGGCCATTCTTCCTAAATATCAACAAACATGTTTTTTATACCATAAGATACAGGGGCTACAAAAAAGCATTAGACATGCTTTCTTCCCCAAGGAATTTAGAAGCTTTCATATCTTCACCTAATAACATCAGTCTGTTGAAGAGTCAGATTTCGGAGTCACTTCTAAGCCTTTCCTCATTTCAGACTGCTGATCTCCCCTCAAAGCATCCATTCTCCCCATGCTAATTCTGTCATGACACGAATCATAATCTATTGTCAGTTTTTGTTGTCATTAATTTGCCTCCTTTACTGCTCTTTAGAGCCAACACTGTGTTTTTTATCTCTATACCCCTGATGCCTAATAATGGAACAGAGGATAATCAAGAAATCTTTTATTTTTTAAGTTTATTTATTTATTTTGAGAGAAAGACAGCATGAGCAGGGGAGGAGTAGAGAGAGAGAGAGAGAGAGAGAGAGAAAATCCCAAGCAGGCTCCGCATTGTCAGCGCAGAGCCCAATGCAGGGCTGAAACTCACAAAACTGTGAGATCATGAGAGCCAAAACTGAGAGTCGGACGCCTAACCGACTGAGGCACCCCGATGATCAATAAATCTTAATAGATCTCCAGAATGTGATGTAAAAGATCCAAAGTGCTGTCTCTTCTGTCCTGTTATAAAGTCAGGAACCATATTATGTCTATATTTTCATACCTAGTGTGTAGCACGAGGTCTGGCACAGAGCGAACACTCAAAAATTCTTTAATTATGTGTGCTAAGTACCAAACAGGTGTCAAATTACACAACACAATAGGTGCTCCAGGAGTTTGAGCTGTCAGGGCTAGGGCTGTGGAGGAATGCTGCACTGAGGGGTGAGATCTGGTCTGAACCTTAAAGGAAAGACAACTTAGCTAAGCAACAAGGAGGGAAGAATAGCATATAGAGATAAATTTAGGACTTTATCATATTAGAAGTATTAGGAAACATTGTGGGTTTTTTAATGTTGTACCATCATGTTCATGGCAGTTTTTAAAAGCTTAATTTGGCTCTAGTGTGTAGGATGATTTAAAAAAAGTAACTAGAAGCAGACATTAGATAATACTTCTGGAATATTTTCCTTGATCATTGAAGTCTGGTTTTGGTGCCCCATGTAAGTGCTTCCATAATTCTTCCCCTGTCATAACACACGTAGACTTGGCTTTCTCCTCAATTAAACTAAGCTGCCTAAGGGCAGAACCATGTCTTTTATAGTATTATGTCTTCAACACTATGCTGAAATATTTAATAAGTTAATGATCATTCTAGACCTTCCTGTAGTCTCTAAGGCTGTTATCTATATGTAAGTTTAGACTAAAAGAGGTCCACAGCTTGACCTGTCTCTATTCTAGGCACATATGAGGAGATGCCAGAAACTTTACCGAAATATACTTATTAGCACAGATTACTATTTGATGTGAGTTGCCTCACTGAACATGATTTTTATTCATTTTTGCCTTTGTTATAGCTATAAGATCTGATTCTGGTACCTTCTCTGTAAGAGGTCAGTCAAGAAATTTTCAGGCACAAACTCTTCCTGAATCATAGAACTTAAGAAATAAATCTATGATTAACTAGAATTCTGTGATTAACTAGAATTAACTAGGTTACAGTTTCTAAAAAAAGCCAAATAACTATAAAAATGACAACTAGGTTGCTCTCCATTGGAGTAAGAAAAGAAGGAAATGTGATATACTTCAGGCTTCTTTGACATTATTTCTTTCTTGAATATCCTTCCATGAAAATGTGCAAATATTTAGATTTATAAATTCAGGTGCACGTTTTTCTACCATAGTGCTAATCTATCGCATTTATTTAAAATGTTTTTCTGTCATTATGCTTCTGATATAATTGGATATCTCAGACATATTCAGAATTTGAACTGGGGGTGTGATTGTTAAAGTGTGTTTCCCTAATATAAAAGTTATTAAGTAGCTTTGGGAATTGTTTTGTGTTATAAATACAGCTTGAGTCTACTGAAAGTATCCTGCAGGAAGCTGCATCATCCATGTCCTTGGTGACCCAGTTTGAGCAGGAAGTATCCAGCCTGCAAAGTACCATGCATGACATTCAAAATAGTGAAGAGCTGCTCACCCAAAAGATGCAAAGCCTTAATGAGAAATTCCAGAATGTTTCAGATTTCTGGAAAAGAAGCCTAGATGAAATGAATGTTAATACAGACACTTTCAAATCAGAATCAAAACACATACATTCTCAAGTTACTGTCCAAATTAACTCAGCTGAACAAGAAATAAAATTGCTCACTGAAAGGCTAAAAGATTTGGAAGATAGCACACTAAGAAATATTAGAACAGTAAAAAGACAAGAAGAAGAGGATCTTCTGCGAGTAGAAGAGCAGCTTGGCTCTGATACAAAAGCAGTTGAAAAGTTAGAAGAGGAACAGCATGCTCTCTTTGCCAGAGATGAAGACCTGACTCATAAGCTTTCCAGCTATGAACCCAAAGTTGAAGAATGCAAGACACATTTGCCAGCAATTGAAAGTGCTATTCGCTCTGTTCTCAGGGTCTCTCAGGATCTGATAGGGACAGAAAAAAAAATAGAAGACTTGACTACTCAGATGTTTAATATGGAAGATGATATGCTGAAAGCAGTATCTGAAATAATGGAGATGCAGAAAACCCTTGAAGGAATTCAGTATGATAATAGCATATTAAAGATGCAAAATGAACTGGATGTTCTAAAAGGAAAAGTTCATGATTTTATGGTATATTCAAATACAAGAGAAAAGGGAACTTTAGAAGAATATAATCCAGAAAATAAAGGAATTGATAATGATTTTTAAATGCACTACATTTATTTTGATGACCATATTGTTATACGTAAACTTATTGTTTCCATGCTTTTATGTTATTTTGATATGCCTCACTTTATCCTACATTAGCAGCAAGTAAGTGAGATATTCACACACTTGGATTATCCAGATAATCAAAGCTTACCCTTTTAAGCAATAAAATTTATTTCATTTTGGCCATTTTAAATAGAAATATTTCCAAAATAACTTCTCTGCTTTTTTAAAGCAATATACTTAATATTTTTAAATGTTTTTCTAATAATTAATGGGCATTACTATGAATTTCACCTATTATATTGGACCCAAATATATTAACATGGCTAGAAGCTATTGAGGAGTATTTCCCTTCTCACTAAATGACCCTAGTTTGCTATATTTTCAAACCTTATGTCTATTTCTTATACCCTTATTACCACCTAAAGATGCGACCCATTGGCCCGAGGTTGGGTGGGAATGTGCCTGCCCTAATCAGTTCTGCATTTGCTTTGTAATTTACTGCAAGCCAAGATCCAGACCACCAAGTGCATAGGGAATTTGTCTAAAATGAAAAATAAGATGCCCAAGGAGGAACTTAAGGTGCTTTGCTATGAATTAATATGTACTTTTTGAAAACTATGGAGCCTGGGAAACATTTTTACTTTTTATTAAGGTTCTAAAATATGTTACAGATACTTGTGAGAATTTTTAAATAAGAGTAAATATGGGGGTGCCTGGCTGGTTCAGTCCATAGAGTATACAACTCTTGATCTCAAGGTCATGAGTTTAAGCCCCATGTTGGGCATAGGGATTACTTTAAATTTTTTTTAATTAAAAAAAAAAAAAGTAAAGATGTTTCTATTGAAGTTTTTACCCTATGAATTAAGTGTGTATCCTCTGAAGTATGGACTATTGGAATATCTTTGTATACCTGGGCTTTCTTTGTTTTTTCAAAGGTTCTATCTGTGTTACAGACTCTCGAGTTTGCTAGATACATGGTCTCTAGATAAATTATTTTATCTACAATAAAAATATACCAATACACCTGTGGCCTATTTTAAAGAGGAAAAAGCAACATAATGAGAAATTATGGTAACTATAAGGTAACTAAGCATATGTCATTGTTTTAAAGAGCTCCCAAACTACCCAAGCCAATTTGTTTTACATGGTGATTTTATTTTATTCTAACTCATATAATGGAGTCATAAGGAATAAGATGTAGACATACTGAGATGTGATTAAGGGGAGATCTAGTCAGATTTTTCAAATAATGATAATCGGAAAATGTTCAGGGTTGGGGGAACACGTAAGACTCTTATTGGTGACTGATGTATCAAAGTGTCCAAGCTTGGCATTGAAAACTGAGTCAATTGCATATGGAAGGAAGTACTATTCTTACTTGTGTCTTCTTGCCAATAACCAACTATAGTCCCAGTTTTATTATGTAATATCAGTGGAATTAAACACAACTTGAGGGGCACCTGGCTGGCTCACTTGAAAGAGCATGTGACTGTTGATCTCGGGATTGCGAGTTTGAGCCCCATGTTTGGTGTAGAGATTTTTTAAATAAATTAAAATGTTAAATAAATTTTAAAAAATAAGTTTAAATGCATGATCATAGTTATAAAAAATAAACACAAAGAACTTGAAAGCAGTCAATTGCGAAAAGTAGTTGTGGTCAGGTAGTTTTATTATGTAAATTTGCACATTTTTTTAAAAATCCCAAACAAGTTCTGTTTTGGGTTTAGGAGGTCCTATGGTAGACAGCCATGGGTCATAAAGATAAGCCTGAAAGAATGCTACTATTAAAAGCATAGCATTAATTTCTGGAATCTTAACATTAAATCCCTTGACTTCTGAATGTCTTAAGTTCTTATCTGTGTGCACTGACAAAATTGTTTTTGTTTACTTTTATTTTAATGCTAATAAAATAGATTCTGAACTTCACTAGAACTTTGTTATTTCAGCTTCCAACCCAACATCTCAGATGTGATCTTCACTTTTATTTATTTATTTGGCCTATTACCATATTTGATACATCAGTATTAACTTGTATATACCATAGTACTGGTTACAGAAAATGAATGGAAACAAGATGGCCATTCTGTTCTATAGTGACAGTTACAAGGGAATCAAAAACTGCCTTTCTCTAAGTATTTCACGAGAAAACTATTGCGTACATGTATATGCATATTATGTACATGTGCATATGTATATTTTCCTTTATTCAGTTTTTCCTATAAAAACCTGTCAGATTTAGATGTACCTGATTTGTCTTCTGTTTCTTACATTCATTTATATAACACAGATCCTTGAAATTTCAAGAACTTCCTGTGTATCAAATATTAAATTATACTGTTAGTCTTTCCTTTAAGGAAGATTACCATATTCTAAAACACATTTTTGTATCTTTGTAATTGATAACAAATTTTATATCAGTTAATTTCTGATAGTACTGGGTCCATTTTTTTAATTTAGTACAAGTAAATCACTTATACAAAACAAACACCTAATTTTTTTAACTTCTGGATGCAAAGTTTAAAAATCTATTTATGGAGTGCCTGGATGATTCAGTAGGTTAAGCGTCCAACTCTTCAGCTCAAGTTGTAATTTCATGGTTCATGAGTTCGAGTCCCCTGTCGGGCTCTGTGCTGGCAGTGCAGAACCTGCTTGGGATTCCCGCTCTCCCTCTCTCTCTCTGCCCTTCCCTCACTTGTGTGTGCTATTTCTGTCTCTCAAAATAAATAAACTTAAAAGAATCTATTTATGTCGGTTAAGCATCCAACTTTGGCTCAGGTCATGATCTCACAGTCCATGAGTTTGAGCCCTGCGTCGGGCTCTGTGCTGATAGCTCAGAGCCTGGAGCCTACTGCAGATTCTGTGCCTCCCTCTCTCTACCCCTCCCCCATTCATGCTCTGTCTCTGTCTCAAAAATAAATAAACGTCAAAGAAAAATTTTAAAAAAATATGTTTCCTTAAATTTTGCCTAATGATTGTAAGCTGTTGACTAAGTGTACTTTTATATTTTATAATGAAAAATAAAAATGTTGATTTATTATCCATATGGTTTAATGGAAAACTAGTAAGATACAAAGTCAATGGCATTATTTTTCATCTTAACCTGATTACCTTTCTATGAATCTATAATCTCGATCCAAGATTAATATGTCATTAAAAATAATGATACTGCAAATTCACCAAACACATGGAAAAAACTCATTTCTCTATATACTTACTTCATATTTGCACAGGTGGCAAAAGCTCTGCAAATTTGCCCATCATCTGTTTTGTTTTGTTTTTTTTTTAGTTCAGCTATAAAGTATTAATTTAATATGATTCAAAATGCTCCATCGCAGCTTTCACAGCAAGGGAGGAGAGAACTAGCATTTTGAGTTATTATGTGTCAAACGCTGCTAGGAAGTCTGTGTTCATTGTCAACAGTAACAGCTCTGTGTATTGAGTACCTACCATGACCCATATTATCACTACTTCCCACTACAACTTTGCTAGCCTTGACACCCATTATTCAAATGAGGAAATTGGGGTTTATCAAGGTTAGGAAACTTGTAGTCACACTGCTACGTCTGTCTAACTCCAGAGGCTACTGACCTCCCACTATACAATGCAACCTGCTACTGTTCAATCATGGGGAGAAAATCACAAGAAATCTATCAATAGAACCATCTTGAGAATTCAAAAAACTAATTCTGCCAAATGTGTCTCTTCCATGTCACCATTAAAGAAGACTGTAAGTCACCCAAAGGTTGTAACTATGACCTAAAATTGTTTGGGCCTTGGGCATAAGAAGGAACTGATAAATGTTTAGGCAAGAGTGGGAAAGCAAGGTGGAGAAAAAGCCTTAGGCCAGAATCTTCCAATCTAGGCTCTGCCACTAACTGTGTGTTCTTGGGCACTTTATTTGGGGGCTCAGTTTTTTAATTTGTAAAATGAGGGAATTATATCAAAAAATCTCTGGGGCGCCTGGGTGGCTCAGTCGGCTGAGCGTCAGACTTCGGCTCAGGTCATGATCTCACAGCTCGTGAGTTCGAGCCCCGTGTCGGGCTCTGTGCTGACAGCTCAGAGCCTGGAGCCTGCTTCTGCTTCTGCTTCTGTGTCTCCTTCTCTCTCTGCCCCTAAACCACTTGCATTCTGTCTCTGTCTCTCTCAAAAATAAATAAACATTCTCTCTGTCCCAAAAATAAATAAAAAACGTTGAAAAAAAAATTAAAAAATAAATAAATAAATAAATAAATAAACATTAAAAAAAATTTTTTTTTTTTAATCTCTAAGACCCCTTCTGGCTTTACATGGTTTTAAATTTTAGAGATTAATAAAATTTCCAGGTCCTTTAGTTACAGTTCAAAGATCTTTTATCAAAGTTTTTGGAAAACTAGTTGGACCCACATCATTCCCTTGAACCATTTTGCTCCACTTGCAGATTGAGATAATACTGACCATTACAGGACAGCATCTAGCTTAGTACCTTGTATATATGATAGGAATTTGGTAAGTATTTAAATTTCTGACCGAATCTTGTGAATCTTTTTGGTAGACTCTCCAACTCTTCTGTCCATTCTAGGCAAATAATTTAAACAAGCCCTAAGTAATTCTAAAAACAATTTGGTGAAACAATTTCAAGACTATTCCTACACTGTGTTCAGTTAATATGTTAGTAAAGATCAATAGAAGTTCATGATAAATTGCTTTTATAAGCTATCAAGTGAAAGAGAGCCTTACTAGCAGTTTCTTAATGATCTGATCCTTATAAAAATAAAGTTCTGGAGCGTCTGGGTGGCTCAGTGGGTTAAGCATTCGACTCCTGATTTTAACTCAAGTCATGATCTCATGGGCTCCTGAATTTAAGCCCCATGTGGAGCCCCTAGGCAGGCTCTTCCCTCACAGGGTGGAGCCTGCTTGGAATTCTCTCTCCCCTCACTCTCTCTCAAAAATAAATAAATAATTAAAAAATAAAGTAAGCTCTTTCTGAGGACTCTTAACTGTGTAATGCTGGTAAGTTACATTTACTCTACCAGAGTAAATATGTTAATAAATAATGGGGTGCCTGGGTGGCTCGGTGGGTTAAGCGTCCGCCTTCGGCTCAGGTCATGATCTCGTGATTCACGAGTTCGAGCCCCGCGTCGGGCTCTGTGCTGACAGCTCGGAGCCTGGAGCCTGCTTCCGATTCTGTGTCTCCCTCTCTCTCTGACCCTCCCCCCATTCATGCTCTGTCTCTCTCTGTCTCAAAAATAAATAAACGTTAAAAAAAAAAATTTTTTTTTTAAAAATATGTTAATAAATAATAACCTAATAATGAAATAGAAGAAATAAGCCATCTACTTTCTTCACCCTTTGGAGGCTCTGTTTCAGCAAATACACTTGCAAAACCTTTCCCTTAAAAAAAAACAGTGTTTTTGCAATCACTACTTGATTTCCTTCCGGTTTGTGGTTACTCTTTAATGTCACACCAATAATAACATTTTCACATTCTAACTTCACTACCAAAAAATATTTTGGGCCACCTCTCCCCACCATTAAATAACATAGCATAAACCTACTGAGGAGAAAAGTCCTAAAATATGTTTTGAAATCAAACATATGGGCAAGGAGGGGGAATCACTACTATGAGTTAACTATTCTACATTTTAGCTTGTCATAGCTGCCAGGCAGTTATGTGGCTCAAAATGTTCATCAACTAGGGGTTGGATGGGATGGGGAAAAAATGTTCAGCAACTAATGTATCCAAGTTAAACCAAAATGACAATTTATAGATATCAGTATTGCAATGGATGGTGGGGAAGGAGGATGGCATGGAAATATACAAAAGTTGAGAACCACTTGTATTTGAAATCACAGGATTTTAGAACTTTGGAGATCGTTTTTTTGTTCTCTGGTTGTTTTGCTTTTTACATATCTATCCTCTGCTACACTGAGTTGAGGTCACAACCCAAGCTGTACTCATCTTTATGTCCCTCACACTTGGTATGCCTAAAATACTAGGAATTTAAGAATTAGTTAATTGAATTATTCATGGATAGATAACCCAGGAAATTATTCATAAAAGTAATAGGAGAGGGGAACCTGGCTTTTTCAGTCAGTAGAGCATGTGACTTGATCTCTGGGTTGTAAGTCCAACCCATGTTGGGTGTGGAAATTACTTAAAAATAAAATCTTTAAATGTAATAGGACAATAAAGATATGCATATGGAGTCTTGGGCATTGGTCCCTTCATTCTAGCACTTGAAATAGCTACAAACTTATGTTTCAAAAATTATGGAGGCGCATGGGTAGCTCAGTCAGTTAAGCATCTGACTTTAGCTCAGATCATGATCTCGTATTTGGTTGAGTTCAAGCCCCGCATAGGGCTCTGTGCTGGGCGTGGAGCCTGCTTCAAATTCTGTGTCTCCCTCTCTGCCCATCCTCACCTCACTCTCTGTCTCTCAAAAATGAATAAACATTAAAAAACAAAATAAATAGCACCTAAAATTTAAGTTGAATTTTAAATATTAAGCTTTTAATCAAGTTAATTATTGTGGTGTTATATTTTCTTATAGTGTCAGAAGTCTGAAGCTATCGTGGAACAGTGGAAGTCTTTTCAAATAATTGCCCATCTAAAGCGTCTACAGGAGGAAATTTATGAAGTGAAAACCTGGTCCAACAGGATAACTGAAAAACAAAATATACTGAACAACAATTTGACAACGCTTTCTCAAGATGTAACAAAAGTAGACCAAAGTACAACTTCCATGGCAAAAGATGTTGGTCTCAAGATTACAACTGTAAAAACAGATATACGACGTATTTCAGGTTTAGTAACTGATGCAACATCATTGACAGATTCTGTGCAAGAATTAGAAAATAAAATAGAAAAAATAGAAAAAGATACAGTAAAAAACATAGGTGATCTTCTTTCAAGTAGCATCGATCGAACAGCAATGCTCCGGAAGACAGCATCTGAAAATTCACAAAAAATTAACTCTATTAAGAAGATACTTTCAGAGCTAAAGAATGATTTCAACAAGCACACAGATAGGTTTTTAAGCTTAGAAAGTGACAGAGCTAAAGTTATGAAGACCGTGACTTTTGCAAATGATCTAAAACCAAAGGTGTATAATCTAAAGAAGGACTTTTCCCGTTTGGAACCATTGGTAAATGATTTAACACTACGCATTGGAAGATTGGTTACTGACTTACTACAACGAGAGAAAGAAATTGCTTTCTTAAATGAAAAAATATCTAATTTAACAATAGTCCGAGCTGAGATTAAGGATATGAAAGATGAAATAACACACATTTCAGATATGGATTAGTTTGAAATTATTTAGATTAAACTGAAATAACTTTTTTAATAACATGACCTTAGTCATGTCATAAAAATACTTATGACTCAGAAATAATGAAATTTTGGAGCAAATATCATTTTGTATTTGATTTGTGAAACTCAATAAAGGAAACCTCATTTAAATGGAGTTGAGAGGCCAGAAGGGGGAGTTCTCATGCCGTACAACTCCTTGCAGCCCTTTGCCAAACAGGAAGAAGCCTATACTTGACTACCCCAGCAGGAGGAAGGAACATTTTCTCCCTGAGGCAGCAGCCCAGCCAGTGAGAGACTGTCACAACTCCATCAATGAGAAGCCACCACATTTCAAACTCCCAGGTTACTCCAATGGACTATTTGTTTATAACAATCCCTCCCAACAGCCCCCCTTCCTCTATAAAAAGTAGTCCTCTCCTTTGTTCTCCAGGATTGCCTACCGTTTTGCCATAGCTTGCATGTCCCAAATTGCAATTGTTATTCCTGAATAAACCCATTTTGCTGGTGAAATAACCGGCTGTTTTATTTTTAAGGTTAACGGATTCTGTTTTGTACAGTAAAAACAAAATATTTTAAAGGGTTGAGCACTTGATTTTCCAAAATTAGTATGCTAATACATATACTTGCAACTTTATATAGCAAGAACCCTATGCATACCCAACACGCGTGCGCCCACACATACACACACACACACACACACACACATTCAGACAAGTGGGGAGAAAGGATCTACCAATCTACCACTGGGAAATCTAGATGGGGCAGGATCTGAACCCCACTTGCCCTCATTGACCTTTGACTGTCAGGGAAGCATAGTATGTATGGTTTGGGCCCTAACTGGAGAACTGCCTATCAGGATCAGAACTGTAGCATTCATTATCCATTTAGAAGGGAAACTAGAAAGGTCATAGCCAGGGAGCTTCAGGAAAAGAATCATGTAAGCCTTCCTGGGTCTTTCATGGCTTTAAGAAACAAGTAAAGATTATCTAAGATAGAGTAGGGAAGTGGCAGCTAGAGCAGTTTAAGGGAGAGGCATCACAGATTGCAAGGGGTCTGCCAAGACTCAGATGGAGAGTGCTCCAAAGGAACACAACTCATATGGTGATGATGTGACCAGAGCAGCCTAAGCAGAGAAGAAAATTCTAACATTTAAAACAGCATTATGTAACTCTACTTACATGAAATTCTAGAAAATGCAAACTATAAAGGCAGAAAATAGATCAGTGGTTGCTTAGGGACGGTGAGAGGTACAGATCACAAAGAGGCACAAAGAAATCTTAAGGAGTAAAGGGTATTTATTATGATGATGGTTTCACGGGTATATACATGTGTCAAAATTCATCAAATTGTATTCTTTAAATATGTGTTTATTCTACATTATTCCTCAATAAAGTTGTGAAATAAAGTACAATAATCTTAAAAAAAAAAAAAAACCCACATACCATTAGTCCCAGTTTCAAATGCCTGTCATGAAAGGTGTGCAGATGGACAGAACTAGTCAGAGTATGTAACTAACTTCCATGACAAAAAGCCCAAGGCACAGGGACCAGCCATTCTAGGATAAGAATTCATAAACTCTGAGTTGACTAGCTCATGTCTGATTTAATTTAGTAGAAACATATACAGTAGAAACATAATAGAAATATAGTAGAAACAACATGAGACTTTGAAATCAGAGAGATCTGGGGTCCAATCTTGGCTCTATCACCACAGAGCTCTGTGGCTTTAAATAAATTTAGTGTATATGAACTTTAATTTCTTCATCTGTAAGTAAAGACAACAATTTCTGCTTCACAAGACTGCTGTGAATATTACCATTAACATACCTTTTTTAAAAGATGTTATTCCTTTTTTTAAGTTTATTTTATTTTGAGAGAGAGAGAGAGAGAAAGAAACACAGGAGAGGTGGGGGAGAGGGAGGGAGAAAGAGAACCCCAAGCAGGCTTCATGCTCAGCACAGAGCCTGATGCAGGGCTTGATCCCATGACCACAAGATCATCACCTGAGCCGATTATCAAAAGTCAGATGCTTAACCAACTGACCCACCCAGGAGCCCCACCATTAACATATCTGAAGTGCCTGGCACATCTAATAAAGGGCAAAGCCATTAACTAATACAACAAAAGTTACATGGTATGTAACTATTTTTTTGGAAATAGCTCTACACCCCACAGGGTATCACAATAGTACATCCTAATGCAGTACAATACATATAACTTACAAAATATATGTTGACTGTTTCAATAAGGCTTCCTGTCAACAGTAGGGTACTACTAGTTAAGTTTTGGGGAAGTGAAAGCTGTATATGGGATTTTGACAGTGTATGTATGGCAGGGGTGGGAGTGTGGTGGAAATCAGCACCCCTAATACCACCACCCTGAGTTGTTCAATGGTCAACTGTATATAATTTCTTATGCTAAAGAAACAGTATGCAATTCCTAATTTAGCAGCAAGACTGCTATGCACCATAAACATTTTGGACATTTTTTCTATCCCAAAAATGGTATCCCAGAAATGTTGAACTCATTTTTCTAAGTTTCTTTTTTTTTTTAATTTTAAATTTTTGTTTAAATCCAAGTGGATTAACACACAGCATAATAGTGATTTCAGGAGTAGAATTTAGTGATTCATCATTTACATATAACACCCAGTGCTCATCCCAACAAGTGCTCTCCTTAATGCCCGTCACCTATTTAGCCTGTCCCCCTACCCACATCCCTAGAGCAACCTTGTTTTTTCTCTGTATTTAAGAGTCTCTGGTTTGCCTCTTTTTATCTTATTTTTCCTTCCCTTTCCCTATGTTCATTTGTTTCTTAAATTCCACATGAGTGAAATCATACATGTATCTTTCTCTGACTTATTTCACTTAGCATAATACACTCTAGTTCCATCCACGTTGTTGCAATGGCAAGATTTCTTTTCGATGTCCGAGTAATATTCCATTGTATATATATGCCACATCTTCTTTATCCATTTGTCGTCAGTTGATAGACATTTTGGCTCTTTCCATAATTTGTCTATTGTTGATAGTGCTGCTATACACCGTCAGGGTGCATGTGCCCCTTCGAATCAGCATTTTTGTATTTTTTGGATAAATAGCTGGCAGTACAATTGCTGGGTCATAGGGTATTCCTATTTTTAATTTTTTGAAGAACCTCCATACTGTTTTCCAGAGTGGCTGCACCAGTTTGCATTCCCACCAACAGTGCAAGAGCGTTTCCCTTTCTCTGCATCCTCGCCAACACCTGTTGTTTCTAGTGTTGTTAATTTTAGCAATTCTGACAGCTGTGAGGTGGTATCTCATTGTAGTTTTGATTTGTATTTCCCTGATGATAAATGATGTTGAGCATCTTTGTGTGTGTCTCTTAGTCACCTGGATGTCTTCTTTGGAAAAGTGTCCATGTCTTTTGCCCATTTTTTCACTGGATTGTTTTTTGGGTGTTTACTTTGATAAGTTCTTCATAAATTTTGGATAACCTTTTATCAGATGTCATTCGCAAAGTCATTTGCAAATATCTTCTCCCATTCTGTCAGTTGCATTTTAGTTTTGTTTCCTTCACTGTGCAGAAGCTTTTTATCTTGATGAGGACCCAATAGTTCATTTTTGCTTTTATTTCCCTTGCCTCCAGAGACAGTTCTACTAAGAAGTTGCTGTGGCCAAGGTTAAAGAGGTGGTTGCCTGTTTTCTCCTCTAGGATTTTGGTGGTTTCCTGTCTTACATTTAGGTCTTTCATCCATGTTGAGTTTATTTTTGCGTATGGCTTAAGAAAGTGGTCCAGTTTTCCCAACACCATTTGTTAAAGAGACTTTATTCCATTGCATACTCTTTCTTGCTTTGTAAAAGATTAGTTGGCCATACATTTGTGCGTCCATTTCTGGGTTCTCTATTGTTCCATTGATCTGTGTCTGGTTTTGTGCCAGTACCATACTATCTTGATGATTACAGCTTTGTAATACAGCTTGAAGACCGGAATTGTGATGTCTCCAGCTTTGGCTTTCTTTTCTAACATTACTTTGGCATTTGGGGTCTTTTCTGGCTCCATACAAATTTTAGAATTGTTTGTTCTAGCTCTGTGAAAAATGCTGGTGTTATTTTGGTAGGGACTAGTAAACTTGTTTTAAAACATGGTGAAACGTTTCAAGCTTTCACACAATAAAGATGACTTGATTCAGCTGTTACTTCTGTTCAATTTTGTTGTCATAAGGTATTCATAATTTAGCAAAAATCAAGTTTTCTCAGTTTTAATTGCTTTTAAAAACAATTTGAAACATATCTGACCCTCCTGGAAACTACTAGGCAATTCTATCTTGTCCTAGCATTACAACATAATTCTATCAAACTAATCACATATACTCATTCCACTGAGTTCTGCTTTATGGAGTGGACATTTTCTTAAACCAAATGTGAAAAACAATGGTCTTAAAATGTCATATTATTTCAGTATGAATAAATTTTAAAATGTAAAATGAGAATCACAAAACTTTAAGTGGGCATTTTTCTTGAATTTCTAGGCTAAATGGCTTTCTCTCAGAAATAGCTTTGAAATATATCTCTATACAGAGAACAAGTGACTCTTAACAAGTTGAACACAGTACACTTGTAAATACCCTCAAATAAAATGTCTTTCTTGAAAATAAAACTCTTGTGGTGCCTGGGTGGCTGTCGGTGAAGTGTCCGACTTTGGTTCAGGTCATGATCTCAGTTCATGAGTTTGAGCCCCACATCCGGCTGTCATGGTGGTTCTCACTTTGGATCCTATCTCCCTCTCTCTCTGCTCCTCTCCTGCTCACGCTCTCTCCCTCTCAAAAATAAACATTAAAAAAATAATAAAATAATAAATAAGGGGCGCCTGCGTGGCTCAGTCAGTAAGCGTCTGTCTTTGGCTCAGGTCATGGTCTCACAGCTCGTAGGTTCAAGCCGTGTTGGGCTCTGTGCAGCTCAGAGCCTGGAGCCTGCTTCAGATTCTGTGTCTCCCTCTCTGCCCCTGCCCTGCTCATGCTATCTCAAAATAATCAAACATTGAAAAAATGTATTTTTAGTAAATAAAAATAAAACTCTTACAGGGAGAGCTGGCTGAACTGCGTATCCTGTTTTCAAGTCCAGTCTATCTTTGGATTGGCTTAAAATATGTGTATTTCCATCCCTACAGGTTCTTCTTACATGATTGACACTCCTCCCAACAGGAGAAGTTCCTTTCCCCTGAAGCTGGGATTTAGTCTTCCGAGACTTCTGATGTCATGACAGAGTATAGTGAAGTGATGCTATGACTTCCACAGTGCTAAGTACTAAAGAAGATCCAGGTTCTGCCCAGCTCCACCTCAAAGCCCTGAAATTATGTCCAAATGCCCTGGAGCCACCATGCTGTAGATCTTAAGGAAACACTGAGCCAGTAACAGAGAGATGATGGTTAGAATAGCTCTATAGCCCAGATAAGTCAAAAAAAAAAAAATTGGGGGGGGGGCACCTAGGTGGCTCAGTCAGTTGAGCATCCCACTTCAGCTCAGGTCATGATCTCACAGTTCAAGCTCTGTGTCGGGCTCTGTGCTGACAGCTCGGGGCCTGGAGCCTTCTTCAGATGGAAGCTCTCTGCTCCTCCCCTGTTCACACTCTCTCAAAAATAAAGATTAAAAAAATTAAAAAGGAAAAAACTTTTTTTAAAGCTCTACATCCAACGTGGGGCTTTAATTCACAACCCTGGGATCAAGAGTTGTATGCTCTACACCACTTGCAACTACATGGATGGAACTAGAGGGTATTATGCTAAGGGAAATTAGTCAAAGACAAATATGACTTTGCTCATATGAGGACTTAAGATACAAAACAGATAAACATAAGGGAAGGGAAGCAAAAATAATATAAAAACAGGGAGGGGGACAAAACATAAGAGACTCTTAAATATGGAGAACAGGTGAACTGGAGGGATTGTGGGGAGGCTGGATGGGCTAAATGGGTTTGGGGCATTAAGGAATCTACTCCTGAAATCATTGTTGCACTATATGCTGATTTGGATGTAAATTTTAAAAACATATTAAAAAAAAAAAAAAGAGTTGTATGCTCTACCAAGCCAGCCGGTGTTCAGCGTTAAAGCTTTTAAAAAGGACCTCAGAGCTACCACCTATTTAACTTTATAAGACACAAAGCAGAGAGTCCAGCAGAGATGCTCCTGAATTCCTGACCTGAGATTTTAAGTCTCAAGCCATTAGATTTCAGCTGATTTGTTACACAGCAATACTAACACACACTGGTGATGCCAGTTATGTGGGTTCAGACTACACCTGTACCTTTCAAGTCTGGCTCACACTGCACCCACAACCCTTTCTCTCTGCAACATTGGTCAAGTAAGTCTATAATCTTAAACAAAACAAGTGATGACATAGAGAAGTTAACACACAACTCAATGTATCTGGTTCCTAAACTTAGTTCACTCACCTTACAACATGGGTTTGTAGTGAAAACATCTCTCTCCCTCAAGACTCCTTATAAGTTTTTTCCTGAGGCCCCATCTATATACTTTACACAAGGGTTGTCAACTCAATCCAGATACTGGAAGCCCCAAGGTAAATTATATTCAGACTTGAAAAATGTTAGATTGGGCTGTTACACTTCCTAACCAAATATAAGCGGAACCTGAGCAGTGGGTTACTTTCTAGGTGTTTTTACAGCTACACTTTTTGTAATTTAGAAAGTCAGGTTTGTATGAAGAGAATTGTTACCTCAAGTAGTTTTGGCTTTCACGTGCTTTGGTCCTTTTAAAAACTATCATTTTAGGAGTGCCTGGCTGGCTCAGTCAGTAGAGCATGTGACCCTTGATCTTGCAGTTGTAAATTTGAGCCCCACACTGGGTGTGGGATTAGAGACTACTTCCAAAAAATAAAATCTTGAAATAAAATTACAAAAAATAACTATCATTCTAACAATCAGTCTAATTTAGATTAATTTATACACCCAATGTAGGGCTCAAACTCACAACCACTCCTCCCAACTCCCCACCAGGGACCCCTAGATTTACAAATGAGGATTAGTTGGGGTGCCTGGGTGGCTCAACAGTTAAGCTTCCTAACTCTTGATTTTGGCTCAGATCATGATCTCAGTCATGAGACTGAGCCCTGTGACAGACTCAGGGGTTGAGCTTAGAGCCTGCTTAAAATTCTCTCTCCCTCTCCCTTTGCCCCTTGCTCACTTGCACTCTCTCCCAAATAAGATAAATAAATAATAAAATAAAATAAAAACAAATGATATTAGCAAACTCATTAGTTTTTAAAGTATAGTACGTGTTGCAAAAATCTGATTATATGCTGAAATTTACTTCTCAAAATATAACCACAAATATTTATCCATATTTCAATTTAACTACAACTAAATCAAGTTTTTTGAAAATTCAGGTATGTTTCTTAAAAATATAGGAACTCTCTTGTTTGACATAACTTGAAACACACAATTTATGAGTAGGGATCAGAGTACTAAACCAACAGTGGTTAATTTGCATTTTTTTCCTTGAGGTTTTAACACTTAATCCTTTCCATTTTAGCATTAAATCTTTAGAAACTAGTTTTAAAAATAACCATCAAGTCACAGACAAATCATGAATAGCTGGGTTTATTTCAACAGTAAGTTTGAAACTCTCGCCTTAGGCAAGAGTACTACAGTAATTCTATCAGGAATAGACAATTTCCTACACTGTCAAATATATAAAAGTTTCTCTTGCACTTTCCTCAACACTGATCAACAAGCAGATCCAGTCCACATTTGCTTTGATCAATCTACTGAGTTAACCCGAGCTTCTTCTTCAGAGACTCTGGCATCTCAGGTGGAGGAGGGCGAGGGAGCCTGAAGTAGACCTTCACAGAGTCATAGATGAACCACTGTAGTGCAGTCAGAGTGCCAATCATGATGATACGGGCAAAGAGTCCCTTCCATACACCTGGTTGAAACATAACACATGAATGAGAAATGAAATATACCTAAGTGTTACTCTTGGTTTAGAGGAGCAAAAAAGAATCCTACCTTTAAATCCAAGTCTCTGGAGGACTTGAGAAGCACTGCTACCTTTCTCTTTATTCAACACAGATACCACAGAATCAGCAGGGTGAGAAACAATTGCACAGAAGACTCCAGCTGAAAAAAGTCAAGATAAATAATCCAGCATGGGATCAATTTAAAAAATTCATTAAGACAACCAACAACCTTTTCCTAATTTTTAGTTATTAAAAAAAAAATGAAATTTAGAGTGAGACGGACAAAAGTTATATGGCAGTCTACCCCATGTAAAACAATCCTCCAAAAATCTTTATATTCACATTTTAATCAACACTTTCTTTGTGTTAAAAATGTATTCTTGAGGGGCACCTGGGTGGCTCAGTCAGTTGAACGTCTGACTCTAGATTTCAGCTCAGGTCATGATCTCGTGGTTCCTGAGATCAAGCCACACGTAGGGCTCTGCGCTAGAAGTGTGGAGCCTGCTTGGGACTCTCCCTCTCTCTCTCTGTCCCTCCCCCGCTCACACTCTCTCTCTCAAAATAATTAAAAAAAAAAAAAAGTATTCTTGAAAAACAGACCAAAAACCCAAATGATGAGGGAGTGAAATCAATACATGCCAAAACTTAAGACATGCAAACGAGAAAACAATTCTTTCAGAAGCTAACAAGTATTTATGAATCCTAGAAGGCATATAAAATGCTATGGGAAGACTTCTTTGGAATACTTTTTTCCTCACAAAAAGAGGCCAATAATGGAAATGATTATTTGTTCTTAATTTCATAAACATGCTCTAAATAATTCATACCTATGTAACCTGCCACAAATGTTACAACCAGTTGCTCTGGCTTTGAACATTCACTTCGGGGCTTGGGAACCACAAACTTGTACAATGCTTCAACAGTACGTTCAAAGCACGCAAATTTCATCATGGTGTATGGTATCTGTCTCATCCAGAGAGGAGCAACTCCCTTGTAGAATCTAGGAAATCAGGAGACTTATTTTACTCAGCTGTCTTTATTCACCTAGCAGAGATTTTCATTATTAACAAAAGTGTCCGCACACCAGTCGAGTCCTGATAGCAAAAAAAAATGGCAGCACAATTGCATGTCATTTCTATCAGAACCTAGGACTAACATGCAGGTATATTTATCTCACATGCCAATGACTCAAGCACCTTTGACTATACAACCGAAGAAGTTGCTGGATGTTTCTCTGACTGGAACTACAAGAAACAGAAAGTTTACAAGTAGAACTCAGTTCAAGATTAGCATCCACAAAGGTGGATCTAAGGAAGCATGTTGTGGCCAGACTATATGCCAATTCTTAGCTGGTAAACACAGATGACAATTCTAACAAGCTCTTCCCAGAAGTTAACAGTTAATGTCAAATATCGAGTTATCTGCAGACTGACCAGTTCTTTCTTAAGAAAAACCTGTAATTCAGGGCTCATGCTATGTATCAACTTGTCCTTGCCCCTGTTACGTTCTACTTAAGGGAGAAACAGACATTAAATAACATAATAGTTTAAAAAAAAAAGTTTGGTAGGTTTATTGCTAACAAAAGCACTTCCCTTCTTATACTATAACTTTAGACAAATGTTTACTTACGCTTTTAAACCTTCTTCTTTATACATTTTGGGAGCTGCATCCCTCAAAGTGTTGGCATAACCTGGTTGGGTTTGAATTCGAACCTTAGCAGCTTCCATAGGAGCCAGGGCAATGTCAGCAAAGAATTCAGCACTGGCAGAGGCAGCCAAATACAGTGATGTGCGCCAGAGATAGGCATTCTCCTAATTGAAAAGCGTAAGAAGGAACATGTACTGCTGCTGCATTGGCTGTTTTCAATTAAGGGACAATTCAAGGAAATAGTTACATTTCAGGATGAGACTGAAAGTTTATAATCTCTCATAACCTTATCAACCATAGTACAATGTGAATTATTCTTTGAACATCTAGGTGCCAACATCTAGTTGGCCCTTGAACTACACAATGAATCCGAGACCTCTTTAAAAAACTCAAAATCCAACTTACTTGGGAATGAGCACAGTAGAATAAAAACAGCACTGAAATTTTAAAAAATGTATTTTTTCTCATTCGGTCTCTCCTGATTTAAAGCATGTTGCTTACCCTTTTTGAGACCATTTCTTCAGTTCTAAAATAAGGTGAGCAAGACAAGAAAAAAACAAACAAAAAGATCCTTTTCGGTCTTAAACTTTAAGTTAAAGCTTAGGACTTCAATTTCAAAGTTAAATTACATACCTCTCCAAGCATGTTGCTATACAAGACTTTGAAAACTTCATAAAAGCCAAACTTGCAGAGCCCCTGCATAGAGTAGCCAATGAAAGTCGGAGCCCATCCTTTAGCCAAACCACGAACACCATCCTCTTTCAGTGTAACTGAGAATCCATTAAATATGCCCTTGTACTTTTGGGGGTCCACCTTTATTTAAAACAAGAAGAAAAAAATTAATTTAACCAAAGAGCTATCGCTTCTCATAAATATTAAATTTTGCTATTATTAGTCTTTCCTTTTGGCTCTATAATAAACTTCAGTAACTACACAAAAGATAGGTAAATACAAGTTCACTGCATGATATCAACTGAATATCTAGAATTATCTTTGTAAATGTAACTTTATACATTAAGGTCTTTCAGTCAGAATTAATTTGGAGTGTTACTTAAGATGGTAAAATTCCTAGAAACATACATAAAACTGACTCAGATTTTTCACCATCCAACTCTACCACTTTAAAAAATTTAGTTTTAAAGCTACTGCCTAGGTAATAAGTAAGTCTATATCCCTAATGTATGTTAGCCTGTTAAGCAGTTTATACTACGAAGTTTTATGAAGTTAAGACAAATTTAAAAAATACAAGCTGAGAAGGTACATGGACATAATGAGAATTTATCTTTTGACTTAAGAAATTAAATTCACTTCAAGAGACGTGTGTAAGTTTCAGCAAAGGTATATTTCATATCCATTCTATTAACTAATGGGAAAAGAAAAAAAAAAAACCTTATTTCACTATATCTGCCAGTACTAAAATGGCTGCTATACATCACCTTCCTGCCTGCTAACATTATTTCACTTTCCTTTACTTCACCTTCCTCTCTCTTTTAGGTAAGTGGACTTCTAATCCTGTTTGGGACAAATAAATTTTTGACGTTTGATTATTTTTTTTCAATAATCCTAATTTAAAATATTCTAATTGCAAAAAACTTTTATGTAAATATACAAGAAGCTATGCCTACATAATTTTAACACTAAAATAATGAGTATATTTTTAATGTACATAATGTTCTGCCCTGATCTTATCAGTAAACAGGGACATGAAGTTACTTCAAAAATACACAAATGATTACCCACTCTGTCATGTAACTGCTTATAAAAAGAGGAACTCTAGTCAAAACAGCCCAGCAGCAAAAAAAAAAAAAAAAAAAAAAAAAAAAAAAATTTATAGCCAGGGTTTGGGATCCAAAAATCTGCCTACAATTTTATTTTTCAAAGAGAGGCATTCCAGGGCATCTGGCTGGCTCAGCCTATGGAGCATGCAACTAACTCTTCATTGCAGGGTTAAGTTTGAGCCTCATGTTGGAGGTTACTTAAAAATAAAATCTTGAGGCACACCTGGGTGGCTCAGTCAGTTAAGTGTCTGACTCTTGGTTTTGGCTCAGGTCATGATCTCATAGTTTCACAGGTTCAAGCCTCACATCGGTTTCTGTGCTGGCAGTGTGGACCCTGCTTGGGATTCTCTCTCCCTCCTCTGCCCCCCACCCCCTGACTCAAGCAGTCTCTGTCTCTCTCAAAAAATAAACAAAACAAAACAAACAAAACCAATTAAAATAAAGATCACGAGTTAAGAAAATTTGGGTTTGGTTTCCTGAAGTTTCTAGCAGTTGTAATGTCTTCAAATTTGTGAAGCTCTTTAAAAGTATTTGCAATTAAATCACACATGGAAGATACATTCAATGTTGCCGTCTCAATACAAACCTGCATACGGCATTTCACTAAATCCAGAGGAACGACAGCAGTGTGTGTCAGACCACAACTTAAGACCCCACCAAAGCCACACAGTGCATAAAACTTCATGGAGCCATATTCGCAACTGTACTCTGTAGTAAGACAAGACACACCATGCATTTCAATATAAAACTCATGTTACTGGTTATCAACTTACCTCTTGGACAGTTAGGTTTCCACGCAGCTTGTTAGATGCTTACGTTTTACAACTTAAAAGCCATGCTTCAAAAATACACTTTTAGTCCAGCATGCAAAACAAACCTGCATTCTGCATTTAACCAGATCTAGAGGAACCAATGCTGTATGTGTTGTGCCACAGCTAATAATTCCTCCAAGTCCACAAAGGATAAAGAATCTGCCAGATCCATAGTCACAGCTATACTGCTCTGTTTGGTTGAAAAAAAAAATCAGGTAAATATTTCTTCAGAGATGACTAAGGCCATGGGAATGAAAGAGAACTAAGATTCCCTGGGAGATAATGCTATCACAACTGAACAACTTTGGCCACTGTTTACAATTAAGTTGAAAGATAATTTTCCACCTAGTTTAACAAGACATTTACTACCAAAATCAAAGAATCATTTAGATTATGAAGGTACTATGAGACATTACCTATTACCTATTTTGCCATACTAAATGTTTCCTACAACATTAATAGCTCTTCCAATTAAAATTAAACTTCAAGTTATTAAGTGCTAATAAAAACACACTTCAGAGTACAAACTCAGAGCACTGGACAAGTAAAAAGCTTGCAAACTTCTAAGTATACCCCAGCCACTAACCAATACTATCTCCACCTATGGATTCATGTAAGTATAAAACGAAACAAATTCCTGCAAATACATTTACTACTACGCAACAGTATAAGGACTTTTTTATCCACACCAAAGACATAACAAAACACATAAAGGATTTAAAAAGTTTAGATTTTACAGGCACACGATATAGATAACATCTACAGGACTCCTATAATTTGGTGTTTGGATTTCTCTGTACATTACACTCCGCTGGGATTCAAAACACACAATTAAGCTAAAGTTGAGTCTAACCAAAAAGAATCCGGAGAGATAAGACTAAAGGGATCCCTACCAATTACTATGGCCTTTTAATAGCCTATCTGGGGCTGCTGTCACCTCCTCTACCAATTACATTAAAACAAGAGACCCAATTATCTCTTACACCTTGGGTCAAGGAATATTAGACTTTGGGAATACTTATGAGAGGAAGGAGTATTTTTAATAACCAAAGTCAAATCAAGTAACAGACAATACAATTAGAAAGAACTGCAGGTGGCCTGCAGCTACGAAGGAGAGTTCACCCAACACTTAGCCCGCTGACCGGGCAGGTTACTGAGGAGAAGATAAGACGCTAGTGACGGCCTCTATAGCTTTACTTTCTCGAGGACGTGGAGGTCACAGACGGAACTGTGCCTAGGCCGTTCCACGCCCTTGAGAGAGGGCCAAGGATCCGACACACGGCCTTAGGGCGGAAAGGGCTGACATCCTAGGGCAAGCAACTGGGCGCCGTCCTGTGGTGCAGAAAACCAAGTGTGTCCTTCTCCGTCCTCTAGGCCACTAAAGCCGAATGAGCCACGAGGAACATAACGACCGAATCGGGCTAGGGTCTAAACTCACCTTCCACAGCGGCTGCTGCCAGATTGCGGGAGCGGCGGGGCGGACCCGGAGGCCCCGCGGGGCTGCTGCGGGGGCCCGCGAGGCCATCGTGTACCAGCTGCAAGTGGGGCGCGTTGAAGGGGTTTGCCCGCGCCAGATGCGCCACAGACGAGAACATCTTCCTAAGGGAACAGGGAGCAGCGGTCAGAAGAAACGCAAAGAGACCGTCAGACCGCCAAAGTCACCGGCACCCTAGGACCCCGACACGGGCCTTCTTTCTGCCCGCCTCCGCGCCCTTGAGGAGGTCATGGCGGCCTCCACAAGGGAGGAGGTCGACCAGGCCTGCAGTCTAAGCAGCTCCCCACAGGGATTCCATTCCCCGCACCCACTGGGGGGAAGACCCGGCACACTCACTTTCTAAGATGGCGAACACACAACCGCTCCTTCGGAAAGGCTGCGGCTCACAGAGGCCGAACGTCCTCCTGGCCCTTAGATCTGTGCCCTTCGCGCGACGTCAGCGTGACGCACGTTACGCGTCACTACAGCTGGGGCACCCATTGGCGGAGAAGAGCGCCGGTGCCGTGGCGTCATCACGTTCACCTAGCAACCGTATCCCCGCCCCCGCCTGCCCCGGCACTTCCGGCCCGGCTTCTGCGCCGGAGGATTCGTTCTGCGCAGGCGCACGTTCCGGGGCCGGATTTTTGAGTGGTGTGCGGTAGTGCTCGGTGACCTCCTGTTTTTGTCTGCCTTCACCTTCAAGAGTCTTTCTTTGACGCAGGAATTCCAGACTTTTACATTTAGATGAGTCCCAGGGTGGTAGTCATTTAAACAAACAGAGAAAAAAAAACCCTGAATGCTTGATGATCCATTATTTCGGTGTTGCTGTTAGAATGTTACTGCAGTATTTTGTGTTAACAACGTCTGCCATTAAGGTACTTTTTTTTTTAAGTTCCATACATTGACATTACACATAGACATGTCTGCATTTTCCAATAGACTACAGGAAAGTATTTCAAAAGAAAATGTGCAACAAGAGCTCTTTAGACAAGACAGCTTGGGGGTTCATCACAATAGTTTATATGACATATTAAAACATTCAATAAATGCATTTTAACACTACTTGATAAACCAGATTGAAAGTGATTGGCAGAAGATTTGTTCAGTAAATTTAGAAAACCATCATTAGACTCAGTTAACTGGGGGAGTTTAGTAGTTTAAACTCCTGTTAGAATTCTGGCTCTGACCTTGTCCTGGCTCTTGATAAAGTAACTTTGGGAATTCACTTGATCTCTATAAACCTGTTTCTTTAAAAAAAAAAAAAAAAAAAAAAATTTTTTTTTTCAACGTTTACTTATTTTTGAGAGACAGACAGAGACAACACATAAGGAGGGGAGGGGCAGAGAGAGAGAGGGAGACACAGAATCCAAAGCAGGCTCCAGTCTCTAAGCTGTCAGCACAGAGCCCAACGCAGGGCTTGAACCCACAAGCCATGAGATCATGACCCAGGCTGAAGTCAGACATTTAACTGACTGAGCCACCCAGGCACCCCTGAACTTGCTTCTTCAAAGTAGCATGGAAGCAGGGAGCAGCCCCATCGGCTTGTACCGTTGTACAGAGCCTGTGCTTGATTTAATGCTCTGTTGTCACCATTTTGGAATTCTTAATAATTTGTGAACAAGAGGCCTTCATTTTGCACTGAAATTACAAATTACAAATTACCTGGTCCTGGGATGAGAGTAACATCCATCTTGCAGAGATTATGAGAACTCAATGAGACAATGTCTAAATATGGGGATTTTAGCCAAGAAGCAGAGCTGGTGAAGGGGTCATTGGATGGTAAGTTACTAAGAAGGTAGGGGAAATCTTGCTAAATTGACCTAACAGGATTCTTACTGAAGGCAGGCCAAGATAATCAGATATTACTTGGGGGATGATGAATTTGATAAGGTATTGAGGGTGATCAGATATCATGCCTAGGTGGGGTGCCTGGCTGGCTCAGTTGATGGAGCATGTGACTCTTGATCTCAGGGTTGTAAGTTCATTCCCCATATAGAGTGTAGAGATTACTAAAAGAATAAGTAAATTAAATAGATAACAAGGTTGGGAGATTTTTTGCTAACCTAAGTTACTAAAGTGACAATTCTTTTTTTCCCCCCATTTTATTTATTTATTTATTCTTCATCATGGTAAGTGTTCTCTTTTAAACCCCATCCCTATTTCACCCATCCCCACACACACCTCCCCTCTGGTAACCATCAGTTTGTTCTCTGATGTTAAGAGTCTATTTCTTGGTTGTCCCTCTCTCTCTCTCTCTTTTTCCTTTGCTGATTTGTTTTGTTTCTTAAATTCCACATATGAGTGAAATCCTATGGTATTTGTCTTTCTCTGACTTATTTTGCTTAGCATTATACTCTCCAGCTCCACCCATGTTGTTGCAAATGGAAAGATTTCATTCTTTTTGACAGAATTCTTGCTATAGGTGGGCTCTTGGAGGACATGTCCAAGGACAGTCCTAATTGAAAAGGAAGCTCAGAGGAGCCTAACTAAGGTCTGGTCAAGGAGAGAATCTTTGTCAACACTTTCCTATTCAGGGAGTACCTGGCTGACTCAGTTGGTAGAGCATGTGACTCTTGATGTCAGAATCATGAGTTTGAACCCCACCTTGTGCAAGGAGCCTGCTTATAAAAGAATAATAATTATGGGGCGCCTGGGTGGCGCAGTCGGTTAAGCGTCCGACTTCAGCCAGGTCACGATCTCGCGGTCCGTGAGTTCGAGCCCCGCATCAGGCTCTGGGCTGATGGCTCGGAGCCTGGAGCCTGTTTCCGATTCTGTGTCTCCCTCTCTCTCTGCCCCTCCCCCGTTCATGCTCTGTCTCTCTCTGTCCCAAAAAAAAAAAAAAAAAAAAAAAAAATCTTTCCTATTCAGTGTACCAAGTCTGACATTTTAATTTAATTTAATATGAGCTACCAGTGAATTTAAATTTCAGCTAAACTGTCAAAGTCCCTCTCAGCCATTTGAGCTAAAACGATGGACTGAGACACTGTTTACTGTACCCATATCAGTAAGTTTGGCTTGGTCTGGGTGCCTGGGTGGCTCAGTCGGTTCAGCGTCTGACTTCAGCTCAGGCCATGACCTCACAGTTCATGAGTCTGAGCCCCACATTGGGCTCATTGCGGTCAGCCCGGAGCCCGCTTTCTATCCTCTGACCCCCTCTCTCTGTTCCTCCCCCACTTGCGATCTCTCTCAAAAATAAATAAACATTTAAAAAATAAATAAAGTGGACTTTATCTACCATTATATTCATTCTGTTCCATTTTAGTTATCACTACTTATAAAAGTGTCTCCAAATTTAAGAGCATAAAACAATAAACAATTATTATCTCACATTTTCTGAGGGTCAGGAATCTGGGAGAGGCTCAACTGGATGGCCTGGCTCAGGGTGTGTCATGGGTTCGCTGTCAAGTGTTGGTTGGGACTGTGGTCTCTAGGGCTGGAAGACGTGATTCCAAGCCCCCTAACTTGGCCATTGGCAGGACACTCCAGTTCTTTGTCAAATGGACCTCTCCATAGAGCTGCTTATGTCATGGCTCCCCCAGAGTGAGTAATTCAAGGAAGACAGATAGCAACCAAGAGAGAAGCTGCAGTGACCTTTATAACCTAATCTCAGAAATGACACACCAGCACTTCTGTGTTTTATTGATCACAGTCCAATCCAGATACAATGTGGTAGTGTGGTAGGCATCTTTGGGCCATCCTGGAGGGTGACTACCATGCAGCCAACCCAGCATTCTTTGTCTCCATCCCCATACATGTTGCCCAGGTTTCTGTCAATATAAATTTTGCATACTATTTATCTTCTAGGATCCCCTGCAATGGGTATAAAAGCTGTGAGAGGTGCTGATAATAAGTCTTGAGGAGGATCAGCAGACCCTACAAGGCAACTAACTACCTCAGGATGGGTCATTACAGATTTTACAGGTAAGGAGAGACTAAACTCCTCAAGCAAATGAGGAAGGGCTGTTAATGGCAAAAGAGGTCAGCAAATTTAGAAGTTCACGATCTTAGTGTCATCAATCTGCCCATAGGTGCCCATTACCATTCCAGTATTCAGGCTCCCACTGCTGCTCAAAAACAAAAACAAAAACTAATTTTAACATGAGACCTTCAAGATTGGAAATTCAGTTGTAAATCAGGAATAGATTTTGGATTTGGTAAGATTTCTGATCCTTCACTAGAACTGAACATTTAAAGCCCTAAGCTCATCATTTCTTTTCCCGCAGTTATCCAACATAATTAGGATAAACCAACCAACTCCATTGTATTTCTTATTTTTGTTTAAAAATTTATAGAAGCATCTACATGGTTATCCAAAGCCTTGCCTTATTTAGGCACTTGATTACAGTTGTCCATCACCATAGGTGATGATTTAAGAAACTTTTTCGTAATGAATCCCATGCACAACCAGTGTCACCTTTATCATTGACAACTGGTCATCAGAGCCTTTAAATCCAATCAGATCAGATAACCCAGAACAAATTCATAGAACCCATTTTGAAGGTTTAGTTTTTCTGGAATTACTTCCAATACCATTGTCTGTATTGGAGTTTGACCAGAGAAGCATAATCACTATGAGTCATATGAAATAAGGTTTATTTTAGGGACTAGGTCTTTTAAATTGTGGGAGCTAGAGAAGAAGTTTCCTCAGTGTCTGGGGTTTCATCTGAAATTGCAATAAATCGATAGAGCGTACAATCAGGCAGGAAAGCTGGACATGAAGTGAGGATGAGCAGGGACAAACTGGAACCCACAAAGACAAACTGGATCTCAAGAGGATAAACTAGACCATGCATCTGTTTCTTACTACCTACAATGTCAAAAATGCAGTTACCTGCAGGAGCCATGCTGCAAGTGCTCATAGGAGCCAAGGTGCTGCACATGCATCTGGGCCAGGGCTCAGAGAAACTGAAGAAGGTCCTGGAGTTGCTGAAAGAGTTCCTTACTGGGCTACTGCTCCACTCCCAGGTAAGCCAGCAGATCAACATCTGTGTGCGTGGGCTGCTGTAGCGCCTCACATCTTACACTGACCTTCAGAGCGTAAGTGCTTCACTTCTGCCTTTGAAATCCTGCACAGATTTCCCTTGTGGCCAATTCTAACACAGAACCGTATTTGAGAGATAAACAGAATTGGAGATGCTAGAGAAATAGGACATTCAAATAGAACTTTCCAACAGGCACTTGTAAACTTACTAGAGGTTAACACTTAGCGATTTGAGGATCATCCCTGCATGGGCAAATCACAGAAAATCCTTACATAATTCCTACCACAGCCATCTAATAGAGGGATATAATAAATTATGCAAGGTAGACTGAAGTTCGTTTTCCTAAAAAAGGGAAAAAACAACAAGTAATATCCTCAAGCACCTTAGATACTGTCTTTTTTATTAGAAAAATTTTTTAATTTTTTAATGTTTATTTATTTTTGAGAGACAGAGGCAGAGCACGAGCAGGGGAGGGGCAGATAGAAAGGGAGACACAGAATCTGAAGCAGGCTCCAGGCTCTGAGCTGTCAGCACAGAGCCCAACACAGGGCTCAAACTCACGAACCCCGAGATCATTACCTGAGTCAAAGTCAGACGCTTAATTGACTGAGCCACCCACGTGCTCCTGATTAGAAATCTTGTTTGTTTATTTTCATGTCTCCATAAAGAGAATAGGGAGAAATTTATCTTTTTCTATCTGAAATAAGATAAAATGGACTTCACAATGGGGCTGTAATTTCCATTCTGAAAAGTTTTAAAAGTTCCAGTGATCACCATCCTTCTTTGGAAGGGTATCCTAGGTTGAGCCTAGAGTACCGTGGTGTAAGACTGGGGGCTATCCCTTTACCAAAGTACATCCCAAGAGTACAAAGTGCGCCCTGAGCTCTGGCGCCCAGGTAAAGACACTTGAAGTTACCCATCTTGGTGCAGGGGAATGAAAACTGTGGCAGTTCTATCTGCATATTCAGGGATATTGTATTTTATAGGAAATAAAGGCAGGGGAATACTCTTACCTAGTCTTTATCTCTTGATATTTTGAAATTTCCTTCTTTCTGCAATTAAAAGCATAAAATATGTTTTATCTCAGAGGAGAAGCATACCTAGATATGTCAGATCCTAAAATAGTCCTCATAGAAATTGCACATATAGATGGCAACTTTAGTCACTCAGTGGCTATAATCTACTACCCTGACAACTTTTTAAAAACTTTTTTTTAAAGTTTATTTATTTTTGAGAGAGAGAGAGAGCCACAAGCAGGGGAGTGGAGGGGCAGAGAGAGAGAGAGAGAGAGAGAGAGGGAGAGAGAGAGAATCCCAAGCAGGCTCAGCATGGAGCCTAGTGCAGGGCTTGAACTCACGAACCAACTCGTGAACCATGAGATCATGACCTGAGCTGAAATCAAGAGTTGGAGGCCTAACTGACTGAGCCACCCAGGTGCCCCTACCCTCACAGCTTTTAAAGTTTATTTATTTATTTTGCAAGAGAGTGAAAGTGCAGGAGCCTGAGCAGGGGAGGGGAGAGGGAGCATGAGAAGAGGAGGGGAGGGGCAGAGGGAGAGAATCTTAAACAGTCTCCTCATGGTCACCGCAGAGCCCAGCGCAGGGCTTGAACACACAAATCCTGAGGTCATGACCTGAGCTGAAATCAAGAGTTGGACGCTAAATGGACTGAGCCACCCAGGTGCCTCCACCCTGACAACTTTTAAGTGAGGCCTTGTGGTCACAAGTTAGAAGTTACCAAATATGGTTTCTCATCAATGTACCTGGGGGGCTTTTTAGACACAGATGTTCTCAGACCTCAAAAGATTCTACTTACTAAGTCAGATGAGGAGTCCTGGAATCTGCCATTTTTTTAAGATCCCCAGGTGATTCCTATAAACAGCCAGGTTTAGGAACCAATAACCTAAGGAACTCAAAGCATGAGCCCATAGAACGAGTCTGACACAAGTTTCCTATCCCTAAAATGAGAGAACATCCTGAGTTACCTGGTTTGCCATGGATGTAAAGTGCTCAGTTACTACAAGGGAATCTCCGTTGATCTGGTTTGCTTCAAACTGTTCACATTGTTGTCACACGCACAAGAACCACGTGCACAGTTGTGGTGTATACCATCAGTGCTCCATACAAAATGGGGCAACTGCTTAAGTATAAAAGGAGACAGGGCATATCAGTGGTTCAAAGATGGACAATAGCCACAGGCTTAGTAACAATACAAGAAATTTTAGAGAGAAATATATATACTCAAAGGACAGCAAATATGAAAAGTAGTGAATAGGGGCGCCTGGGTGGCTCAGTTTGTTGGGCCTCCGGCTTTGGCTCAGGTCATGATCTGACAATCTGTGAGTTTGAGCCCCACATCTGGCTCTGTGTTGGCAGCTCAGAGCCTGGAGCCTGCTTCGGATTCTATGTCTCCCTCCCTCTCTCTCTGCCCCCCTCCCCCTCATACTCTGTCTGTGTGTCTCAGGAATGAATAAGCGTTAAAAAAAATTAATAAAAAAGTAATGAATATAAAATGAAGGAATTAAGCTTTACTGAAAGGAGAAATAGTTCCATTCAGCCTTAGAGATGTAGGACAGAGTATACTTAACAGCCAAGTTTATGCAGTGGGTCATCATGAACTGAAATGTGTTGTAGTTTTGTTGTAATTCAAACCTCATGTCACTTATGAAATATTTTTGCTGTAGATAACTAAGGGGCCTATTCACAAATGAGTACAGTTGCATTGTAGTCAACCCTAAATGAAATTAACCTAATGTCAACCCCTAAATGAAATTAAAATTTGTAAACATAAAGAAAGTTCAGGGAAAATTCTGCTATTATATTCTAAACTTGGAAGGGAGTCCATTGGGAATAGCTTTAGGGAATCAAACACATTGTTTAGAGAGCTATGACTTCAAATGTTAGTGGAATTAACTGACTGACTTTATTCTTCTGAAGGAAACTGAATGTTGCAGACTGTTAACACAATCACTGTTAACTTACATAACACTAGCAATTACTCAAATTTTCTATCCTTTGTGTTGCTTGGAAATGTGGGAAAGAAACTTTTTTCCTTCTTTTGATTTCAAGAATGTCAACTTGAAAAATATTTAAATCATCTATCACTTAAATTACAAAGTAGGAGAAAATCAAAATAGGGTTTTGTCAACTGCCTAATTTACTTACCTAGGAAATTTATATGGTGGAATAATTTGTTCCTGGGTGTTTGATCAGACTAGATGTCTGAATTAAATAATCAATATTATTCACTTCATTATTTAAGTGGTATGGCTGAAGCTTAGGAACCGACTTTTTATTTTTTAAAAAAATATGATGGGGCACCTGGGTAGTTCAGTCGGTTAAGCGTCCTACTCTTGGTTTCAGCTCAGGTCATGATCTCACAGTTTGAGAGTTCAAGCACCATGTCGGGTTCTGTGATGGTAGCACGGAGCCTGCTTGGAATCCTCTCTCTCCCCTTCTCTCTCTGTCCTACCCTGCACTCTCTCTCTCAAAATAAATAAACATTTTTTAAAAATATGAAAAACACCTGAAGTCTGTGTACATAGAAATATAATTACTCTTAAAATTTTTTAACTTATTTATTCTTTAAAAATTTACTTATTTATTTGGAGACATGGAAAGAGAAGTGGGGGGAGCAGCAGACAGAGAGAGGGAGAGGGAGAGAGAGAGAATCCCAGGCAGGCTCCGAACCATCAACCCAGAGCCTGAGCCCGATTTGGGCTCAATCTTACAAACAGTGAGATTATGACCTAAGCTGAAATCAAGAGTCAGACACTTACCTGATTAAGCCACCCAGGTGCACCAAATGGCGATTTCCTAACTCTATCTGTCCTATATTTATTATTCTACAGTAAGGAAGTGCTTTACTTCCTCTTCATTTATTTAATTATTTATTTATATTTCTTTCATTTATTTAATTATTTATTTATATCAGTGTGGACTAATGGATTCCTGTCATATTCAATGAGTTATAATCTAATACAAACATTCTTTTGGTGTTTATATTAACACAGATTTGGCCTATAAAACCCCTTTAAGCTGATCCTGTATTCTTTTGATAAGTCCCCATCAGTTTTTGAGCACTTTGTTACTTTGTGGTACAGCAAGTGTACCAGATTCCTCCTATTTATTTATTTATTTATTTACATTAAAAAATATTATTTTTAAGTTTTTACTTAAATTCCAGTTAGTTAACAGTGTCATATTAGTTTCTGGTGTACAATATAGTGATTCAACACTTTTATACCACGCCTGGTGCTTATCACAACAAGTACACGTCTTAATCCCCATCACCTATTTCACCCATCCTTCCACCCCTTCCCCCAGACTCATCTACTTTTTTCTCCCCCAGCTCTGGAATCAGCCTTTTCTCCAAAGAGCTCTGGTTCTCTTTAGAGGAGAATAACATTTGATCCGAGACCAAAATGTGCTTATTGCTCTGGGATGTTATTGCTTCTAGGCTCTCTCAGCATATATACATACACACACAAACACATTTAAATCAATCTATCATATTTTCTTTTAAAACCATGAGTTCATGCTAATATCTCCAATTCCAAACCAGAATACCACAGGATTCATTCTAGCCTTTTTTCCTTTCCACATTTATAATTCCCGTCTCTGATAGAGATGAAACTGGTTTTCATTATCTTCAATATATTGCCTCTTATTCGTTCATTCCCCCTGAATGTAACCAACTTTCCAGTCCTCCCAGCTGCCTCCTTGGCATCAACCTTACAAATCCTGTTGACCCTGGCTATATGAAGTGAAGAAAACACACACACACACACACACACACACACACACACACACACACACACTTATTTATTTTTTTTGAGAGAGAGAGAGAAAGGGCGTGTGGAGGAGAGGGTCAGAGGGAGAGAGACTGAGAATCTTAAGCAGGCGCCACACTCAGCAAAGAGCCTGACACAGGGCTCTATCCCATGATGCTGGAATCATGACCTGAGTTGAAATCAAGAGTCCAGCGCTTAACTGAGTGAGCCACCCATGTGCCCCTTGCTGCAACCACTTTAAGTTTCTTTTTAATCTATCTATCCATCTATTGATGCCTCTGCCCATCCATTCATCTATATAATCTGAGCCATTTCAGAGTAATTTGCAGACTTATGTTTTACCTCTAATACTTCAGAATACATTTCTTTTTAAAGTTTACTTATTAATTTTGAGAGGGAGTGTGTATGCACACACACACAAGCCAGGGAGGAGCAGAGAGAGGAAGAGAGAATCTCAAGCCTGTGTGGAGCCCAACTCAGGACTCAAACCCACAGACTGTTACATCATGACCTGAGATAAAACCAAAAGTTTGGACGCTTAACTGACTGAGCCACCCAGGAGCCCCCAAAATGGATATTTTCTAAATCCTTGTTCCTTCACATTTTTTGTGGTTGACCATTCCATTCTAACAATGAGCTTTCCTTGTTTATTTATTTACTATTTGTTTTTTGTTGGTTTATTATCAGTGTAAACTCTGGATTCTATTACCATGGATTCTGGTTATAACACATTACTGTTATTTTGATGTTCAGATTATCCCAGTGAGGGCCCCTCCAACCTGGCTTTTGTGTTCTTTTAACATGTTCCATCACTTTCTGAGTACATCTTTACTTTCTGATGCAACATATTCCTGGCTCACTTGTTCATTTTATGCCCTAGTCCTGGAGTTAGTCATTTCTCCTTGAATCCTACTTATTTTGGGCATTCTCAACTGCAGAACTGAACTCGTTCCATTTGCTGAGGCTGAGAAAGCATTTACCTACTTTACATTGTCTATGAGCTCATACGTTCTACAAGGGTCTGTTTTGCTCATCAGTGGATTCTCCACACCTAGAGCACCAGCTGTGCATATAAAAAGTGTTCCATAAATATTTGCTGAACAGTTTACATGCTGCCAAGCCTGTCTTAGAGAAATCTATTAGAGATATGGTTTCAATTTTAAGTTCAAGGATCACTACAGAGTAGTCACATTCTTTGCATTCATTTGTTATAACCACTTGTCATGCGACAGATTCATAGCTTAAAATAGATTATGTGTCTTGCCATTTACCTTGATGTTTTTATATTATTTTTAGAAGCCAACAGTTCAGTCTACAAAAATTTTTCATTGTCCCTTTTTCAAGACTGTCCTGTTTTCAAGATTTTCTAGATAGCTAGGAGTGATTTCAATAAATGTCATTCCTTTTACTGAGAATGAGGCAGTATGGACATTTTATAAAGACTGAAGTGTTCATTCAAAGTGGATGGTTGAGTATTTTATGCTTGTTTTCCTTGATGAACTGAAACTACAGTCATTTTATCATTAAAAAAACCCCACATGAGTTATTTTAACAGAATATTTAATATGGGAATTGGTTAAACAGGCACTGGAGAACTGAAAAGGCACAAAACACCGAAGTCACAGATAATAACCACAGAAAGCATTTACTACCCCTGCTGCTGGAGGAACACAGGAAAGAGGCAGGGGATATTAGAACTTAACAGCTAGGAGGAGGGGCCTTCTGGAATTGGGACCCAAACCTCTGAGAAGGCACTGCCTGACTGCTGCTGGTGTCTCTGAGGGGACTCAAAAAGGCTGGTTCTGGAAATGCTAGAAAAAACTGGGAACAGGAAATAACTGTTGCTGTCAGAGTGAAGGAGTGAAGATGTGAAGGATTCTAACGGGAACAACAGCAAACTCCCAACTCCCTAGTCCTGCCTTTCATTCTGTTCTAGCACCCCCTACTGGTGGAACATAAAATAGTTTTTTGCTCCTGTCAGTACTAGGGCTGAGTGAGTGTAGAGAAGTGGATTTAGAGCCAAGAGACAATCACTTGGTAGCACAACAGTTATAGAATCATATTGATACACTTCTACTCTGAAATGCTATGCTATCTATAGAACATTTGAATGTGTACTTGATGGATTTTACATATATATTTAAGTAATCTCTGTACCCAAAGTGGGGCTAGGCTAGAACTCACGATCAAGAGTTGCCATGCTCAGGGCGCCTGGGTGATTCAGTCGGTTAAGCGTCCAACTTCGGCTCAGGTCATGATCTTGCAGTTTGTGAATTTGAGCCCCCATTGGGTTTTCAGCTGAGGAGCCTGCTTGGGATCCTCTGTCTCCCTCTCTCTGCCCTTCCCTTGCTCACACATGCACGCACTCTTTTTCTCTCTCAAAAATAAACATTAAAAAAACATAAAAAAATAAGGTGAATTGATAATCACTGGCTGTTTTTTAAAAAGAAGAATCGCAGGGGTGCCTGGGTGGCTCAGTCGGTTAAGCGGCCGACTTCGGCTCAGGTCATGATCTCACGGTCCGTGAGTTCGAGCCCCGCGTCAGGCTCTGTGCTGACAGCTCAGAGCCTGGAGCCTGTTTCAGATTCTGTGTCTCCCTCTCTCTGACCCTCCCCCATTCATGCTCTGTCTCTCTCTGTCTCAAAAATAAACATTTAAATAAATAAATAAAAAGAAGAATCGCATGCCCTTACGACCGAGGCAGCCAGGCACCCCAATTTGATGTATTTTTAAACTCAACTGTTTGTGTTTAACAATTGTTAAAGTCACGTCAAGATATATATGGATAATTTAGAAAGAATATTAAGATATAGAGCTGTCTTACTGTGAAGGAACTACATATAAAAAATCTGAATAACTCAGATTACAGATTCAAAACGAAGGTAGAATCTCAAATCTGATCTCTGATTTGAGAAACAAATTATAAAGTTAGTGAATATAGTTTGATCTTGACAGAAACCTAATAAACTTGGAGACTTGCTTTTTAAGCTGCTGAAAGATTAGAAGTGAGAATAGGAGGGGGCAACAGAGAAGCTGTTATACAAGTCAGTTGACAACTACAAGGAGGGACAAATGACAAATAATAGGTAATAAAGGGAAGAACTAGAATAAAACCCGTAAACTAAAAATATACAGCTGGCTCCAGTCCCACTTAAGATTAAATGCCTTTGCATGGTACATGGTTACACATACAGTTTGACCCTTGAACAATGTTGGGGTTGGGAATGCTGACCCCACACACAGTCTAAAATGAGAGTATAACTTGTAACTCCCCCAAAACTTAACTACTAATAGCCTTCTGTTGACCAGAAGCCTTACCAATAAAATAGTCATTTAACACATACTTTGTATATGTATTATATACTATCTTCTTACAATAAAGTAAGCTAGAGAAAATATTAAGAAAATTGCAAGGAAGAGAAAGTATATTTACAATACTACCCTGTATTTATTGAAAAAAAAATCCTCTAAGTAGACCTGAGCAGTTTAAACCCGTGTTGTTCAAGGGTCAATTGTATTTTTGTTTATCTCACAGACATACTACTAAAAGGAGGTGCAGAGAGAGAGAGGAAGAATACCTTAGCTATCAAGACATATCCTGACAATGTCCATCTATTAAAAATCACAAATGCATCTACCTTTTAGTCCAGTCGTCTCACTTCTAGGAACAAAACAATGTATGCAACAAGATGATTCATTGTGGTATTAGTTATAACTACAACAGATTGGAAACAATGCATAAGTCCACCAATAGGGTTAAATAAATTCAGGTACAGCCATACATGGAATACTGTGCAACTGTGGATGAATGGAGGGATAGATAGATGGATAGATAGATAGATAGATAGATAGAACTGGAAACTTTTGTACTGATGTAGAAAGATCTCCAAAATACTGTTAAATGAAAAAGTAAGATATATACACAATAACACAATATAGTATCATTTGTGTTAAAGAGGGGTAATTGTGTGTGTGTGTGCGTATAATGTCTCTGCAAAGATATACACACAGAAACTAATAACATTGGTTGCCTATACAGTAGAAAATTGAATAGGGGCGCCTGGGTGGCTCAGTCGGTTAAGCAGCCGACTTCAGCTCAGGTCATGATCTCGCGGTCCGTGGGTTTGAGCCCCGCGTTGGGCTCTGTGCTGACAGCTCAGAGCCTGGAGCCTGCTTCCGATTCTGTGTCTCCCTCTCTCTGACCCTCCCCCATTCATACTCTGTCCTCTCTCTGTCTCAAAAATAAACGTTAAAAAAAAAAATTAAAAAAAAAAAAAGAAAATTGAATAGCTAAGAGGTCATGAGCAAGAGGGAAGCTTTTCACTATATCTTTTTTTTATATATTTAAACTTTTGAACCATTTATATGTATTAGTTTTTTAAATCTTTAATTTTTTTTTTAGAAAAAAGAAACAAAAAAAATGATTACCCTGATGTTTTGGATATTCCAGGATTTACTATATGTAAGTTAGTAATGTAAATGGCTCTGGCTACAGTACACTACTGTATTTATCGAAAAAAAATCCTGTAAGCAGACCTGCGCAGTTCAAACCTGTGTTGTTCAAGGGTCAATTGTATTTTTGTTTATCTCACACCCTAAAAGGGGGTGCAGAGAGGAAAGAGGAAGAATACTTTAGCTATCAAGATATATTGTCCTGGGCCGCTTGGGTGGCTCAGTCAGTTAGGTGACGACTTTGGCTCAGGTCATGATCTCTCAGTTTGTGGTTTGAGCCCCGTGTTGGGCTCTGTGCTGACAGCTCGGAGCCTGGAGCCTGGAGCCTGCTTCGGATTCTGGGTCTCCTTCTTTCTCTGCCCCTCCCCCACTTGTGCTCTGTTTCTATCAAAAATAAACAAATAAATAAATAAAGACATATTGTCCTGATAATGTCCATCTGTCAAAAATCACAAACATAATAAAAGAGTTATGCTGTGATTAGTAAATTATCCTAAATTGATTTTAAAATCTTGATAATCAAGTTATATTATATTGGAAATTATAAGGCATCATTAAGGCTGCTTATTTCCTATTTACTGACTTTCTATTAGTCTACCTTTATGCTCATTTTAGTGTAATGATGATGAACATAATGATTGGAATGTAATAGCTTTGTAAGAAAATTTTAAGTAAATTCCATGCCACAGGTGGGGCTCAAACTCACAACCCCAAGATCAAGACTTGCATGCTCTACTGACTGAGCCAGCCAGGAACTCCCTAACACATTTTTAATCCAGCATGGAATAATAGCAACTCAACATTGTTTTTAAAATCTTATTTTTGGGGCGCCTGGGTGGCTCAGTCGGTTAAGCGTCCGACTCCAGCTCAGGTCACGATCTCACAGACCGTGAGTTCGAGCCCCGCGTCGGGCTCTGGGCTGATGGCTCAGAGTCTGGAGCCTGCTTCCGGTTCTGTGTCTCCCTCTCTGTCTGCCCCTCCCCCATTCATGCTCTGTCTCTCTGTCTCAAAAATAAACGTAAAAAAAAAAATTTTTTTTTAAATCTTATTTTTTTTTTTTAAATTTTTTTTTCAACGTTTTTTATTTATTTTTGGGACAGAGAGAGACAGAGCATGAATGGGGGAGGGGCAGAGAGAGAGGGAGACACAGAATCGGAAACAGGCTCCAGGCTCCGAGCCATCAGCCCAGAGGCTGACGCGGGGCTCGAACTCACGGACCGCGAGATCGTGACCTGGCTGAAGTCGGACGCTTAACCGACTGCGCCACCCAGGCGCCCCTTAAATCTTATTTTTAAGTAATCTCTACACCCAATGTAAAACTCAAACTTACAAACCGGAGATCAAGAGTCACATGCTTTACCAACTGAGCCAGCCAGGAACCCCTAGCAAATCAACATTTTAAGTGTTATTTACAAGTGACAGACTCTACTTAGTAAAGTTCTCCAATAGTAAGAAATACAGGTTTCCTCCTCTACCCAAAAGTTTGCTTTAGGCCACTTTGCTTTTACAAAATACCTGCCTTTGTGCCTGGTTTTCCCTAATCAAAAGAAATCCAAAGGGGATTTCTGTTTTTACAAAATGGTAATGGCTTCTTCACTTTAAGCCATAATGGTTTATGAAAGGTTTGATAGGAAACCTTTTGGATGGGGTTGGTGGCGTGCAGGGGGCAGGGCAGGGACCTGTATTACAAACTACAGTGAGTTCCACAGCGACATCTAGTGTGTCCTTCTTGTAAAATTGCTTGGTCTTGCATATTTCTGATAGAGTAGCTTGTGGCCATATGACTAGGCACTATTTTTGAAGTCTTGAAGGAAACAGCCTAACGAAAGTCTGTTTATTAATCCTTATTATCATTTTTTAGATTATAGTACAGAATGTGGTATTGTTTGGGGTTCTCATGGTACATATTGTAGCTGGACTAGAATTTACTACAGCAGGTGACACTGCAGTGTAAAAGTTATGTTTGATTGTTTTACAAATTTACTGTAAAATTTACATAGTTTATTGGGAAAAAATTAAAGAAGTTTTAGTCCATGTGTAAATGTTTAAATTATTAAGAACTGTTCAGTTCAAAGCTGCCTCATTCAAGATACTGTAATAGGAAAATGTTATAAAAGGGACCTCTGTACATTCAACAAAAATTCTATTTGTAGGGGCTCCTGGCTGGCTTAGTCAGTGGAGCATGTGACTCTTGATCTCGGGGTTGTGAGTTTGAGCCCCCTGTTAGGTGTGGAGATTACTTAAAAAATATATGTTTATATATATTATGTATATAATATATATAAATTCTATTTGTAGAATGTTGAGAAGCTTCTAAGAAATCACCTGAGTGACTAATAAAGGAGTAACAGACAGTAATAGATGTATGCCTTGGCAGTACTAACGTTCTATTTAGTATGATAAAAAGGTCCAAATAGCTCCAAAGTGATTTTTTTACAAAGACAAAATGATCCATAAATGACTATTTACTGATAATGCCATATAACTTTTTCCTGTTATAGTTATTTGGAATTGTCTTAGGAAAAGTGTCGCTGTTACTATGATAACTGAAAAACGAATACCTTAGTGTTATGTGTCCAATCCAATTTAACTGAACAAACTTCCCTTGAAGCCCTTCTGCCCCCTTAACCAAAGAGAAAATTGGATTTATTCTGTTATCTGATTATGGCGGCCCTCATTCTATTAATCAAAGCTATCTACCAAATCCTCACTTAACTAAGGAATTGAGTCTGAATGTTTGGAGTTACTTGGTTGTGCCTGGTTGAACATTCCTTCGTTGTTATCACAAGTAAAAATATAAACCCTTTGGTTAGATTCGCTTTCAAAATTCAGTCTTGATTAGTACCTATGTGGCCTCTTGATAATTACTTACTCCATTTGGGCTGTAGTTTTCTCAGCAGCTAAATGAGGATTTAATCAGCTTTCCTAGAGATCAACAAGTAGTGATGACAGTAAGCATTCTTATTTAGTTCCTAAAGTAACTGTTTAGAAACTATTTTTTAGTTCCTATTGTTTTACTTTTAAGTGTAGTATTTCACTGTGGGTTTTTGTAGGCTTTTGATAGTTAACCTTTATCAGTTAAGGACCCTCCCTTCTTTTGCTAGATTGAAAATTTGTTTTGTTTTTTAAAGTTTTGGTTTTTTTAAGATTTACTTCTTTGGGGGGAAGGGGCAGAGACAGGTAGAGAGAGAGAATCCCAAGCAGTCTCCACACTGTGAGGGCAGAGACTGATGCAGGGCTCGACCTCACAAACCATGAGATCATGACCTGAGCTGAAATCCAGAGTTGGACGCTTAAATGATTGAGCCACCCGTCTCCCCTGGTTTTTGTTTTTTTAAATAATGAGTGGGCATTGAATTTTATTGAATGGTTTTTCTGTATCTTTTGAGATTGCATAGTTGAAATTATAAGGAGCAACATGCTTAAAAAGATACAGGATTATGAGTTCATGCTTTTTTGGACCAAATAAAAACAACTCACAAAACCGGCCAAACTTTGAAAACATGGTATACCATTTGTAATTAGAACAAAAATTGCACAATTAGCACAGAATAACAAGAGAATATTAAAATAACATCTTCTATGCTTGCCCCACTCATTTTCCTTAGGACACAATTTCAAAATTCATTGATTCAGATGCAACTGATTTAGTTTTTTGGATTTTTAATTGTGGTAAAAAAAAAAACCCACATATTTGTGATCTTTTTTTATTTTAGTTTTATTTTTTAAAACCTAACAAGTAGTACTTTTATAATTTTTTTAATGTTTTATTTTTATGTTTTTGAGAGGAGGTTTGGAACAGAGGATCTGAAGCAGGCTCCATGCTGACAGCAGAGAGCCCTATGAGGGGCTCGAACTCATGAACTGTGAGATCATGACCTGAGCCAAAGTCAGATGGTTAACCGACTGAGCCACCCAGTGCCCCTTAACCATTTTTAAATGTACAGTTCTGTAGTGTTGGGTATATTCACATTGTTGTGCAATACATCTTCAAAACTGTTTTGTCTTGCAAAATTCTGTATCTGTTAAACAACTCTTCGTTACCCTCTCCCCCAAGCAGCTTCTGCAACCACCATTCTACTTTCTGTTTCTATTAATTTGGCTACTTCAGATACCTCATATAAGTGGAATCATACAGTATTTGTCTTTTTGTGACTGGCTTACTTCACTTTGTACAATGTCCTCAAGTTTCATCCATGTTGTAGCATGTGATGGGATTTCTGGGCTTTTCAAGGTTGAATAATATTCCACTGTGTATGTACATCACATTTTGTTTATCTATTCATCTATTTTTCTGGATATTTGGGTTGCCCTCTTCTCAAGGCTATTGTGAATAATGCTGTTATGAACATGGGTGTGCAAATATCTTTTCAAGATCCTGCTTTCAATTCTTTTCAATATGTATCCAAAGGTGTTTAGATCATATGGTTAATTCTATTTTTAACTTTATGAGGAATATCCATACTGTTCCATAGTGGTTGTACTATTTTACATTCCTATCTATAGTATGCAAGGGTACCAACTTCTCCAAACCCTCACCAACACTTATTACTGTTTTGTTTTCATTTTATTAAGTTTAAAATTTTTTTAATGTTTATTTTTGAGAGAGAGAGACAGAGAATGAATAGGGGAGGAGCAGAGAGAGAGAGGGAGACACAGAATCTGAAGCGAGTTCTAGGCTCTGTGCTGTCAGCACAGAGCCCAGAGAGGGGCTTGAACAGTGAGATTATGACCTGAACAAAGTCGGATGCTTAACTAACTGCCTGAGCCACCCAGGCACCCCTAATTTTAAGTTTTTTAATTTTAATGCTAGTATAATTAACATACGTGTCATATTTGTTTCAGGTGTACAATATAGTGATCCAACAGTTCTATACATTCATTACTCAATACTCATCATGATTAGTGTACTCTTTAATCCCATAACCCTCCCACCTCCCAAACCATCTGTTTGTTCTGTATGGTTAAGAGTCTGTTTCTTGGTTGTCTTTTTCTCCTTTGTTTGTTTGTTTCTTTTTGTTTGTTTTTAAAGTAGGCTCCACACCCAACGTGGGGATCAAACTCATGACCCTGAGATTAAGAGTGGTACGTACCGACTGAGCCAGCCAGCTGCCCCCGGTTGTTTTGTTTCTTAAATTCCACACTTAATGAAATCATATGGTATTTGTCTTCCTCTGACTATTCCATTTAGGATTATACTTTCTACATCCATCCATGTTGTTGCAAATGGCAAGATTTCAGTCTTTTTTATGGCTGAATAATATTCCATCATACATATATACCACCTCTTTTTTATCCACTCATTAATCGAGGAACACTTGGGCTGCTGCTATATCTTGGCTATTGTAAATAATGCTGCTGTAAACATAGGGATGCATATATCCTTTCGAATTAATGTTTTCATATGTTTTGAGTAAATACCTGATAGTGTGATACCATGTCATAAGGTAGTTGTATTTTAAAACTTTTGAGGAACCTCCATACTGTCTTCCACAGTGGCCACAATAGTTTGCATTCCCATCAACAGTGCACAAGTCTTCCTTTTTTTTCCACATTCATGCCAATACTTGTTATTTTACATAGTGGGGTTTTTTTTTAATATATTTTTTTAAATATTTATTTATTTTTGAGAAAGAGAGAGACAGACGTGAGCTGGGGAAGGTGAGAGAGAGAGGAAGACACAGAATCCAGAGCAGACTCCAGGCTCCGAGCTGTCAGCATGGAGTCCAACATGGGGCTTGAACTCACAAACTATGAGGTCATCAGCTGAGCCAAAGTCAGACGCTTAACCAACTGAGCCACCCAGCCACCCCAGCATAGTGGGGTTTTTTTGATAATGGTCATCCTGATGGGTGAGAGCTGATATCTCATTAGATTTGCATTTCTGTAGTGATTAGTGATATTGAGCATCTTTTCATATGCTTCTTGTCCATTTATATATCTTTTTGTAGAAATATCTATTCAAGTTCTTTTCATTTTTAAATTGGGTTACTTGGGGTTTTTTGTTGCTGTTGAGTTGTAGGAGTTTTAAAGATATATATTTTGGACCTTAACTTCTTTCTTTTTATTTTTTTTAATGTTTTATTTTATTTTTTGAAAGACAGAGACAGAGTGTGAGCAGGGGAGGGGCAGAGAGAAAGGGAGACACAGATTCCAAAGCAGGCTCCAGGCTCTGAGCTGTCAGCACAGAGCCCGACGCGGGGCTCGAACCCATGAACGTGAGATCATGACCTGGGTCGAAGTCAGATGCTCAACTGACTGAGCCACCCAGGCACCCTGGACATTAACTTCTTATTAGATGTATGATTGGCACATATTTTCTCCCATTCTGTAGGCTGCATTTTTACTCTGTTGATTATATCCTTTTGTTTTGTTTTGTTTTGTTTTGTTTGGAACTGCACCTCTAAAAGACATTGAGATGCTGTTTGTTTATTTTTTTTTAACTTTATTCATTTTTGAGAGAGAGAGAAAGAATGCGAGCAGGGGAGGGCAGAGAGGGAAAGAGAATTCTAAGCAACTTCCACTCTGTCAGAGCAGAGCCCAACATGGGACTCGAACTCATGAACCATGAGATCATGACCTGAGCCAAAGTCAGATGCTTAACTGCGTGAGCCACCCAGGTGCCCCTGATTATATCCTTTCATGCATAGAAGTTTGAAAGTTTGGTTTAGTCCCGTTTGTATGTTTTTGCCTGTGTTGCCTGTGGTTTTTGGTGTCATTTCCAAGAAATAATTGCCAAATCCAATGTCATGAAGGCTTTCCCATATGTTCTCTTCTAGGATTTTTACAGTTTTATATCTTACATTTAAGTATTTATTTTGAATTATTTTTTATATATGGTGTAAGGTAAGGGTCCACCTTCATTCTTCAGTCATGTGGATACCCAGTTTTCCAAACTCTATTTATTGAAAGGATTTTCACCACTGAGTCGTCTTGGCAACCTTGTTGGCGATCATTTAACTATATGTGTGAGGATTCACTACTGGACTCTACTGTATTCCATTGGTCCATATGTCTGGCTTATGTGGGTACCACACTGTTTTAATTATTGTAGCTTTGTAATATATTTTGAAACCAGCAAGCATGAGACCTCCAACTTTTTTTTTTCAAGATTTTGTTCAGGGTCTAAATTTTAAAAAACCAAGTATGTAACATTTATAATTGCTAAAATCACTTTCTCATGTTTATGATCTCCAGCACTTTTCTTTTTTAATGTTTTATTTATTTTGTTGGGGGGGGGTGGGGCAGAGAGAAGAGAATCCCAAGCAGGCTCCATGCTGTTAGCACAGAGCCCAGAGCAGGGCTTGATCTCATGAACTGTGAGATCATGACCTGAGCCAAAATCAAGAGTCAGACACTAAACTGACTGAGCCACCCAGACGCCCTGATCTCTACCACTTTTTAGCTAACTTTGGAAAGCTTTTTGGACTTAAAAGAATATGAACTATACCGTAAAGAAGGTACATACAATAAATAAACAATTTCATGACCATAAAACCACCATCCTCATCAAGAAATACAACACTACCCCCAATTGCTTCCCTGCCTCTGTGTTGTTTCTGGATCACAATCCCCTCCTTCCATAGGAGGTTACCACTATTCAGCCTTTCCTGAAAATTATTTCCTTCTCCTTATAGTTTTAAGACTTAAATATACATCTTTAAACAATGTAATTTTACCTGTTTTTGAACTTTAATTTGAATCATATTATGTATTATTTTAACTTGCATTTTGTATATAAAATTTTTTCTCATTTTATTTATTTGAGAGGGAGAGAGAGACAGAGACAGTGTAAGCAGAGGAGAGAAGAAGAGGGAGAGAGAGAGAGAGAGAGAGAATGAGAGAATGAGAGAATGAGAGAGAATGAGAGAGAATCTTAAGCAGGTTCCAAGTTTGGTTTGGAGCCCGAAGCTGGGCTTGATCTCACGACCCTGGGACCATGACCTGAGCTGAAATCAAGAGTCAGAAGCTCAATGAACTGAGCTACCGAAGCACCCCTTAAGTTGCATTTTTGGCTCAACATCGTGAAATTCTTCTGTGCTGTCTAGCTATAGTTCATACATTATAATATTCCATTATATAAATATACCACAATGTATCCATCTATTTTACTACTGACAGACAGTTTTATTGAGTTTCCAGTTTTTGGTAATTACTCTCAGTATTATTTATACACCTTCTTTTTTTAAAAAAAAAATTTTTTTTAACGTTTATTTATTTTTGAGACAGAGACAGAGCATGAACGGGGGAGGGGCAGAGAGAGAGGGAGACACAGAATTGGAAGCAGGCTCCAGGCTCTGAGCCATCAGCCCAGAGCCCGACGCGGGGCTCGAACTCACGGACCACGAGATCGTGACCTGAGCTGAAGTCGGACGCTCAACCGACTGAGCCACCCAGGCGCCCCTATACACCTTCTTTACATGTATCTTTTTTTTTTTTTTTAAAGTAATCTCTATGCCCACCATGAGTCTTGAACTCACAACCCCAAGATCAAGAGTTGCATGCATTACTGACTAAGCCAGCCAGGCACCCCTTCATGCATCTTGATGCTCAAGTGTAAGAGTCTATCCAGGGTATATATTTGAGTAGATTGCTCATTCTTAGGGTACATGTATATTCAACATATGTCAGCTTGTTTTTCAAAGTTGTACCAACTTACAGTCTCATCAGTAGCTCATGGACATTCCCATTATTTCACATGCTTTTTTGGTGTAACACTATTTAATTTTTGGCAGATTGGTGAATGTGTAATAGTATCTGTGGTTTTGCTTTACACGAACCTAATTACTTACCAATGATGCCAAACATCTTTTTATGTTTATTGCTGATGTGTGAACTCCCTGTTAAAGACTTTTGCTCATTTTTGGCAAAAGATGGTCTTTTAATTTATTTGTAGGAATTCTTTATGTTCAGGATTGCCTTTTGTCACCCATGTATGTTGTAAATATTTTCTTTCGTGTTTGGTGCTTTCTCTCTTTATGAGGTCTTCTCATGAAATGAAGGTCTTTATTTTAATGTAGTCAAAATTATGTCTTTTTGTTTATGGTTAAAGTCTATATATATATATAGACATATATATATATGTCTATATATATATTCAATATATATATTAAGTCTTAATACACACACACACACACACACACACACACAGGAAATTTGGGCATATTGCTTTGTTAAATGCTTGTATTTTGCCCATTTTTCTATTGGTTGCTTTTTTTAATTTTAATTTTTTTAAAGTTTATTTATTTTGAGAGAGAGAAAGAGAGAGTGCAGGCAGTGTGTGCAGGGAGGGGCAGAGAGAGGGAATCCCAGGCTAACAGTGTGGAGCTCAATGCAGGGCTCAAACTCACCAACTGTGAGATCATGACTTGAGCTGAAATCAAGAGTCCAATGCTTAACCGACTGAGCTACCCAGGCACCCCTTGGCTGCTTCTTTTAAAGATAGATCTTTAGGAGCCACCTGGATGACTCAGTCAGCTGAGCGTCTGACTTCAGTTCAGGTCATGATCTTGCAGTTTGCGAGATCAAGCCCCACATCAGGCTCGCTGCTGGCAGCCTGTTAGCATAGAGCCCGCTTCAGATCCGCTGTCCCCCTCTCTGCCCCTCCCCTGCTTGTGCTCTCCCAAAAATAAATAAATATTAAAAAATGTTAAAGGTATGGGAATGCAAGCTGGTGCAGCCACTCTGGAAAACAGTATGGAAGTTCCTCAAAAAACTAAAAATAGAACTACCCTACGACCCAGCAATTGCACTACTAGGTGTTTATCCAAAGGATACAGGTGTGCTGTTTCAAAGGGACACAGGCACCCCCATGTTTATAGCAGCACTATCAACAATAGCCAAAGTATGGAAAGAGCCCAGATGTCCATTGATGGATGAATGGATAAAGAAGATG